>NC_089202.1:30259002-30416502 GCF_963930695.1 Labrus bergylta
GTCACAATTGGGTAGAGACCACACGTTTCAATCTCTAGAGTCCCGGTATCTTTCATTCAGGTTTACATCTGAGCGTTCTTAATCTGTTTTATTTTTTATGATTAGCTTAGTATTGATTTTTAGTTATGGAAGTATTTACATGTAAAGATAAACATGATTAGTACTAACTGTCCCACTTTACCCACATTCATCCTATTTATCAGGCAAACACAAAAATATGACTGGTGATGATGGTAAACATACAGCACAGCTCCAGCCCTGTAATTCAGATCGTCAGTCAGCAAATGGGCTACAATACTTTTACAATGTGATCGTATAGTTTAGTTAGAAAAATAAAAATACATTTGTACTACAAGTGTGTGTGTGTGTGTTTTGGTTGGCATGAGGAGTTGGACAGGAAGTTGTCTCAGCACAGTCTGGGAGAATTGACAAAGTTTGGCAGCAAGACGACGCTCAACCGCAGGGTGAGTAAATTAGGCTGCATGAAAGCACATGTGATGTAGTTTTAACAGCAGAAGAATTTTTATTCATGATGAGATTTTTTTTTGACCCTACAGCTTAAAAAAATGATTTTATTGAAAAATATTCATATTCAAAAATTCCTCAAAATTATTTAATTGTATTATTTTCCAATCCAAGAATTGTAGTAGGCTATAAACAACGTGAGATCACATATGTGTAAAATGTTTTTCATGACACTACACCTTCTCCTGGATGAAGTTATTGAATATTTCTGTATCAACTTTTTCCGGTGTTGTAATTTGCAGACGGTCCCTGCCCGAGCACCAGGCAGCTCTGCTTAGAGGTCAATGCAGGTTCCCCTGCACGCAGGACGGCTCGTTTTGAGGAAAACCCGGTTGTAGCTCGCAGCCTACCTTCCTGTGATTTCAAAGAGTTCGGTTTTGTAAAAGCAAAGTTCCGCTGATGAGTTATTGATCCGGGAAAGCCGAATCTGTGAATATATTTCTAACTTTACTGAAGAAACTGACGGTCGTTTCCTGTTTAAAAGACTTAGTTACTTTCACTTCTGTTTCTCTCTCTGCAGACATCTGGCGCTGAAAAGGTAATGTAAAAAAAAGCAACTAAAATCTCTTCTTTGAGTTAGTTTATTATTAATCTCTCAGTTTGTTATTAAGAAATGAGTAAATATAAACTTTAATATGAAGACAAAGTCTGCGCAGACAAGATGTAAAGAAGCCTTTAGCCGAACACACAGGAAGGCCCATAAAAGGTGTTTTCAACCTTTGTTAATGAAAAATAAATAAATTGGTTATGTTGCATATTTCTATGTGGAAAAACACAGTTTTGAAGAGTTGTCCATCAATTAATCAACTAGTCAACAAAATAGGATTGGTGTTAGTTGGTTAAGCATTTCTTTTTTTCAGGAGGAACGTGATGCTTTATTGATGTATTACACGTTTTAATGATTTCTTTTTATGTGCTGTCCTGTCACTTATGTTTTTATGCTTTTGGTTCAAAGCAAGTTCCCCTCAATAAAGGTTTCATTCATTCATTCATATTGCCCTGATGGCCTTATTGTTGGGATTTCTTTCTTTTTTTTATAAATCTGTCGTTTCTTCAGGACTGGGCAGAGAAGATTCTCCTTCACTAACCTGTGTGTCCATAAAGAGTGACATCATGGAATGGCATGGATTACCAGTGTAAGTTAACACAAGTCTAAAATGATCTCTTTATTTTACAATGTGCCATTTATTTAAGATATGAAGAGCATCTTGTGACCTTTAAGAGGGATGTGTCAAAGGAGCAGCCTCTTCCTTCAGTGCCAAATATTCTAAAATGATCTCTATATTTTACAATGTGACATTTTATTTCAGGTGTGAAGATCAAGGTCGAAGTTCTCCTGCACCGAGCTGTGACTCCATGGAGAGTTACAGGTCCAAGGGTAATCCTCCTTATTTTGATGAGAAGATTCCTCCAATGTAAGTCAACAAAGGTTTTTTATTTTTAGGGGTGGGAAACAATTAATTTTTATCACAATTATTCACTAAGTTTCAATAGTTAATGGTGTTTAATCACATTTTTTAAACTCCATTATTTAGTTTTTTTACAAGTTGATCTTTTTTTCCTTTATTGGAGAGGACAGCTTAAGAGAGAAGAGAGACAGGAAGTGTAGTGAAGTGAGAGTGAGGGATGACATGCAGCAAAAGGCAGAGGTCGGGTTCTAACCAATCAGCAGCTGCAATGAGGACTGTAGCCTCCGTATAATGTGTCATAATCGCTAGGCTCATCACCCCCATTATTTTGTATTTTAAAGAGCCCATATTCTGCCCTTTTTGGGGTTTGTGTTCCTACTTTTGTACGTTCACAATAGATAAAGTTATAAAAAAGTGTCTGTTTTCATGTACTGCTCCTCCTTGCTCCCTCTACGCTCTGAGTCCGTCAGCTGCACTCTGTTGAGCCCACACTGTTAGACCCCACGTGGGCCAAGTCTGCTCTGATTGGTCTGCCGATCCGCTCTGTTGTTATTGGTCAGTTGCTCAGCACGCTTCTCGAAAATTTCAACATGAGCTGCAGGGTTTGCCACAAGGAGCCAATGGGCTTAGATCAGTGATATCACACTGACAATGACGCTGCACTGACACATTTTTATCGAGGGGGGCTAGAATCGAGCGTTACATGCAGCTAATGCTACAGCTAACAGGAGGACGTAGGAGAAGCCACGTTTCCGGGGACTTTGAATTTTTGCACATAGATGTGCCTAAACATGCGCAGGACACTTGGAAAACACATTAAAGAGCAAATAAAAGCAGAAAAAGCAGAATATGGGACCTTTAAAAAAATATTTAGGCTTTTATTTTGAAACTTGAGGTTTGAATTCAACTCTGCTTTTATTTTGAAATAAAGTAAGGCCTTTCCTTTAAATTGAATGTTAGGGGTGCGTTCAAATTGTCCCTCCTATCTCCTTTCACTATCCACTTCACCTTAACCCCGGGGAAAACGTCATGAGGTTAAGGAAAGATGTTAGGAGAAGTCATAAAGGACTTAGGGAAAGGAGATCTCGTTGCTCTGACAATCCGACCACATTTTCCACTAGGCCACGTCATTAAATGCGACGGGCCGGCGGAGGTTAATGATGTGGCTCTGCCGTGTTGAAACTACAATGTTCAGAAAATGGACTACAAAAAGATCATGTAAAAAACTTTCCCCTGTGCTTCTTACCGGTGAAATAATCCTGATCACCACGAGGTTGGGATTGAAATAAAAGAAATATCGACTACCAGGCTACAAGTAAGAAAAGTGAAACCATCAGCTTCCTGTCCAATCAGAAATCAACATCAACATCAATATGAAATTAATTGTTACATTTATGTAAAATATAACCTACACATAATGTTTTAAGCATACAAATGTACAACAGCACAGTATTCTTAAGGGAATGAAATATGTTGAATAAAACATCATCTGATAAAAATGTCTCTTATCTTTTATCTCTTTACGATCATCGTTAATGTTCCTGAACGGTCGGATGCTCGACTCGCTTTAAATGTTGAGGCCGCAAGGAATTGTGGGGCGGCATATCTCATCTCCTTTCCTAAAGGATGGTCCAGTGTATCCTAAAGGAGGTTATAAAGGAAGCATTGACCCACCTTTCCTTAACTTTTAGAGAATTCGAACTGTTCTTATCATGGCCGCCTCTTAACTGCTTCATTTCACTCAGTGAGGAACCTTCCTAAACAAAAATGACAATTTGAACGCACCCTGGGACAAGAAGTTAAGCACAGAAACAGGAAGTGGTTAGGGATCCCAAACTGAGGTCAAACAGCTCAAAGGAACGGTAACAAAGGTCAATGTGTGATGTCATAAGGTGGATATTACTTTGGACTCGTCAGCTGAGCTGTCTGAGAGTTTGTTGTTGTTTGTTCTTCTTTTACATCACTGAGACTACAGAGAGACACTGAGGACCACTATCTACAGAGAGCCTGAAGGGACAAAATAACATGAGATTAATGTGATTTAAAGAAATGTTGTAAAGTAACAAAGTACAAGTACCTTGTTACAGTAATTGATTTTTATTTTTGAAACTTCTACTTTTACTTTTTGAAGTTCTGATGCACGATGGGGAGACATCGGTCAAACCTTTGAAGAGAAGGATGACCTGCTGCTATCTCCCCGATCACAGTAAGTTCTCCTTCATAAATCACTTATCACTGCACATATTAAACAACACTACAGAGACATGTGTCACACTTTGCTGTAGAGACACTCACAGAGACATCAAGGTTTAAATATTCTTGCTATTTGTCAATTATAAGTGCAGCACACACAGTAAGTGTCTGAATATCGAGAGTCTGTCAGCTCACCGGCGCTCAAACGCTGCGCTGGAGCAAACAACCACACACAGTAAGAGTGAAAAACTGATCGCCTGCAGTATTTATTAGAGCTGAAGGGGGTGGGGGGGCACTGAAGCTACAGACCTCTCACAGATCAGTAGGTGGGACCTCACTCCCAGAATCGAAACTCAACGTACGCCATCTTGCTTGGTAGCTATGCTAACAGGCTCTGTGGAGAAAGCTGAGAAGAACTCAGAAACTGATATGGATGAAGGGGATTTTGAAGGTCTTGTGCTGGACTCGGATGTTCACGGCTATCTCTACGAGCCGCAATATAGTGACGAGCAGTTGAAGCTGACGGAGGAACAGCTGGTGCATTCTGGGAGTTGTTGTCTTTCATCCAAGCCAAAAAGACACTTTCTACCTTTTCTCGGTCAAGAAGGCACCAACTTCATTTCTACAAAATTTATGACCCAATTTAAATACAATGTGACATTTTATTTCAGGTGTGAAGATCAAGGTCGAAGTTCTCCTGCATCGAGCTGTGAGTCCATGAAGAGTGACAGGTCCAAGGGTAATCCTCCTTCTTTTGATGAGAAGATTCCTCCAATGTAAGTCAACAAAGGGTTTTTTATTTTTAGGGGTGGGAAACAATTAATTTTTATCACAATTATTCATTGAAATCTAGGAATAACATTCGATTGCAATCTCACCTTTGAATCCCATATCAAAACAGTTGTCCAATCAAGCTTCTTCCATCTACGCACCATCTCCAACATTAAAACAATTCTAACCCAACCAGACCTTGAAAAGATCATCCACGCCCTCATCTTCTCCCGACTTGACTACTGTAACTCCCTCTTTTCCGGAATCACAAATAAGTCACTGTCTCGCCTCCAGCTGGTCCAAAATGCAGCAGCTAGGCTTCTTACTGGTTGTAACAGACGACATCACATCACTCCAATTTTAGCTTCATTACACTGGCTTCCTGTAAGTTTTAGAATCGATTTTAAGATTCTACTCATTACTTTTAAAGCACGGACGGGGCTCGCTCCAAGCTATATAACAGAGCTACTGACACCATATGAGCCAGCCCGCAGTCTTAGATCCTCAGGTGGGGGCCTCCTGGTCGTTCCAAAGTCGAGACTTAAAACTAAAGGTGACCGGGCCTTTTCAGTCAGGGCCCCTCGACTTTGGAACGACCTCCCTGAGGAGATAAGACTCGCAGACTCCCTCAATTCTTTTAAATCCCTTCTTAAAACATACTTTTACAGACTTGCTTTATGTGATGTCGTCTTCTTAATGTCTTTTCTTACTGGTTTTACTATTTTTATCTTCTTTTACTTCTTACTGTCCTTTTATTTAAGCTCTTATCTCGTATTTATGCTCACATCTTAATCTCCTCTTTTGTTTTAACTTGGTAATTTCTTATCTTACTTACTTTGTCTATTTATGTTTCATATTTATATTTACTTTTTATTTGTATTAATATTATAGTTTTTGGTTTTTTGATCCTTTAACCACTTGTTTCTATTTCTTTTTCTGCTCTTACCTTCTTATTGCTTTTTATTTGCTTTTATCTCTTAGTTTCTTACATCTTTTTAAATCTTTGCTCCTCTTGGTCTCAGCTCGTGCTGTTGGGTTCTTGTGTTTCCTGGGTTCTTGTGATGGTTCTTGTGATGGTTCTTGTGATGGTTCTTGTGATGGTTCTTGTGATGGTTCTTATGATGGTTCTTATGATGGTTCTTGTGATGGTTCTTATGATGGTTCTTGTGATGGTTCTTGTGATGGTTCTTGTGATGGTTCTTATAATGGTTCTTGTGATGGTTCTTATGATGGTTCTTGTGATGGTTCTTATAATGGTTCTTGTGATGGTTCTTGTGATGGTTCTTGTGATGGTTCTTGTGATGGTTCTTGTGATGGTTCTTGTGATGGTTCTTATGATGGTTCTTATAATGGTTCTTGTGATGGTTCTTATGATGGTTCTTGTGTTGCCTGGGTTCTTATGATGGTTCTTGTGATGGTTCTTCTGATGGTTCTTGTGTTGCCTGGGTTCTTATGATGGTTCTTGTGATGGTTCTTATGATGGTTCTTGTGATGGTTCTTGTGATGGTTCTTGTGATGGTTCTTATGATGGTTCTTGTGATGGTTGGGTTCTATATGTCTGTTGGGTATCGTGCACTTTGGGTTCTTTTCTGTTGAATTGTATTTAATTATTTTTAGTATTTTGCATTTGTTATGTTCTTGCTGTTGTTTATGTTCTTCATAATGATTATAATGAAATTAAGTAAAATAATAATAATATTAGTATGTCGCAGTTCAAGAAAGATAAAATATAACAGGGTGTTAAATGAAATAAGGCAGAAGTGTTGAGAGAAACTATTGATGTATAATCCACGGAAGTCACACAAATAAAAATAAAAGACAAATAGATAATAATAAAGAAAAAAAAACAAGGACAAAATTCAGCAACGTAATAATAATGATTATAATAATACTAATTGGGGAAAATGTAAAATTATATTTCAGAGGGTTGGTTTTATGTAAAGTAAGGTGAACGGCTAAGAAAGGTAGAGAGAAAAGGGAGAATCGGACAAGAGAGCATGGGGGCCAGGTAGAAAAAATAATGTGTGTGTGTGTGTGTGTGTGTGTGTGTGTGTGTGTGTGTGTGTGGTGCACAGGCAGAAAGAGTTGATGGGTGGGATGTTGTATGGTTAGTTATGAGTTGAGGTTGTTGATTATTGGGTTCCAGAC
Organism: Labrus bergylta; assembly: GCF_963930695.1. Classification (NCBI taxonomy): domain Eukaryota; kingdom Metazoa; phylum Chordata; class Actinopteri; order Labriformes; family Labridae; genus Labrus; species Labrus bergylta. The sequence continues at coordinate 30,266,049 of NC_089202.1, forward strand.
AGATTCAAATTCGGCAGTTTGATTTCTGAGTGAGGCAGTTAGTTTTTCCATTGATATATATTCAATGAGTAAGTTTTTCCAATGTGCAATGTTGATTTTTTTTCTCGACTTCCAGTTCATGAGGACAGTTTTCTTGGCGATGGTTAGGGCTATGAGGAGTATTTTGCTGGATGTGATATTTGAGTTGATGGTAGATATGTCTCCTAGTACGCAGAGTGTGGGTGAACATGGGATGTGGCAGCTCAAGAATACAGAGAGGTGGTCAGTGATGTCATGCCAGAAGTGTTTTATTGGTGTACAGTCCCATGTGGCGTGCAGGTATCCGTCTGTGGCGTTTTGTGAGCAGTGTGAGCATAATTTAGAATCAGTGAAGCCCATTTTAAACATCCTCTCACCCGTGTAGTGAACTCTGTGAATAATCTTGTATTGTAGGAGTTGTAGGTTTGTATTGTTTGATATGGAGAATATGTTTCTGCAGATTTGGGTCCAGAAGTCGGCATTGGGGGCTATCTGGAGGTCAGTTTCCCATTTTGTGAAGGGTATGGATACTGTTTGGTCAGATTTCAGGATTATTTTGTAGATTTTAGATAATATTTTTTTCCTTGTTTTGATGTTGATTATGTCTGTGGTTAGTGGTGGAAGTTCAAAGTTGGATGTGATAATATTGATTTTGCTTTTTATAGAGGAATGAATTTGATGATATTCTAAAAAGTGCTATTCCCCAATGCCGAACTTCTGAATCAAATGAGGGATTTTTTTTTAAACTTCTACTTTTACTTTTTGAAGTTCTGATGCACGACGGGGAGACATCGGTCAAACCTTTGAAGAGACAGATGACCTGCTGCTATCTCCCCGATCAAAGTAAGTTCTCCTTCATGAATCACTTATCACTGCACATATTAAGCAACACTACAGAGACATGTGTCACACTTTGCTGTAGAGACACTCACAGAGACATCAAGGTTTAAATATTCTTGTGCTGGAATCGGATGTTTGCGGCTATCTCTACGAGCCGCAATATAGCGACGAGCAGTTGAAGCTGACGGAGGAACAGCTGGTGCATTCTGGGAGTTGTTGTCTTTCATCCACGAGCCAAGGCACCAACTTAATTTCTACTAAATATATGACCCAATTTCAATACAGATTCATGTTTCAGTATCCCGTAAGTACATTGATAATCAGCTACTTTAAGTCATTTTCTTTAAGGTGACTTTTACTTTCAGCTGAGTAACTTTCAAGTGAAGTATCTTTACTTTAACTCAAGTCCTATTCAACACTGATCTTAAGTATAATGTGTTAACCTGCACATTCTAACAGTCCTGTCAACATAACTATCAGATCATGTTTTCTTGACAGAGCTCACAAGAGGTCATCGGAGGTCGTCGGAGGACGTAAAACAGACCTGGGCTCCATACTTAAGGTGTGTAATGTACAGTAACCCTTTATTTTGATAGTCCATCTGTTGACACACGGGTGTTCCCTTGAAGTAGGTGAACCTTTCTGACTACATGAACTGGACAGCAGTTGTCATTATTTATTTTTCCGGACGGTGGTGTTTGGGGTTATTACTCACCTTATGAAAATGTTGAGGCTCCTCCCCTTGTGTATAAAATCTGTTTTAGTCAAGGACGAGAGAGAAGAAGAACATACTCACTGATTATTTGGATGTTAGTAAGAGTTTTTAGATCACGCTCATTCTGTGTCAGTTCACATGCAATGTGACGCTACGAGCTAACTAAAGAGCGCTAACATTAACATAACACAACAATGCAGAGCTGTAAAGTCTCACGCATTGACCGTGAGGGCGCGGTCACACTGGCCATCTGTACCATGCCGTACTCAAGCACGATTGCCCCCCCGCTTCGCCATTCCCACGCTGGCCGGGACGGCCCGCGGTTACACTGCACTAACCGTGTGTTATGACCAGCTCGTGTAGGCCCTAACATTCAATGGAGGTCCACACAGTCAACTTGCTTCTTATGTTTTAGTTTATTTCAGAACAACACAAAAATACAAGGGCAGATGGGAAATAAACCCATTCTGTCCTGAGGAAGAGAGACAGAAAGCTATGGCAGCCTAGCGTATATGCCCTTCCACTCAGGTGAAGCCCATCTGCAATCAGCAGGTAGGTGGGCGGGTCTCCCAACAACCAGCAGGCATGCCACCACCAACCACCAGATGACGCCAAACCCTGAAACACAAAACAACAGCAGTACCAGGCCAAACACCATGGCCAGGGCCGTCACACCGTGGACTAACCGTGCCTAAGCACGATTACCTGTTGTACATAACGTCTTAATACAACACATGCATGCTTTATGTTAGCGTGCTCAGGTTACAAACAGGCGGACTCGAGAGAGAGTGCGTATCCTGGGCAGGGAAGACCGTTTGAGAGGGGTGTTAAAAAAGCCATCTTTGTTAAGGTGGAAAAACCTTCTCTTAACCAAGGTGGTGGTCTGAGACACCATCTTTCACCAACCTACAATGCTGTCTTGAATTCTCTCCCAAAACAACTGAAGCCCCATTCCCACTGTGGAACATCTCCAACAACTGACAAGACCACTGGGGGCGGTCTAGGCGAAAACTAGTTTTAGCAACACAGCTAACGACTCTGATGTGAGTCATCCTAGATCAATAGCATGCTAATGTTCTGCAGAGGCTAAATTTCTAGCTCTGTCCACCAGAAAGTTTAGAACTGAAGAAGCCTTTCAGAGGAGAGGTGAAACGTCTTCAAGATCTAATACCAGTCCAGTTGCCTTTGGATCAAGCTTTGAATTTACAGTGACCTGGATGACTGAGAACCTACACTCACATTCTTCCTATAAGATATATGATGTATTGTTAAAGCATAATGAGACCTGAGCTACTGTTAGAAACACTTAAAAATGATAACTTAACTGTGTTAGATGTAGAGTCGGTTGTCTAAATATTGCTTCTAGGTTCTATGCGTAACATTTTGGATAACAGATCTAACATTTTTTTTAAATGAACTCAGTGTGTAAAGACCCCACAAGAAGCGTTGTCTTATTTAGAAAGCAGTCGGCATTACTTTCTTTTGAACCAAAATTATTATCACGTTTCTTTTCAGCCTCAACATCAGGTGAGATCTCTGATCGGCCTATCACCTGCCAAGGGGAGTGGTGCTGTGGGTACTAAACACTTGACAACGCCTAAGGCTCGGCGTCGGAGGTCCAAGAGTGATGACGTAAAGAAATTTAAAAGTAAGTGTTCTTAACTTCATACTTCAGATATTCTGACTAACGGTATCAGACCAGCTAACTGTATCAGCTAGATAATTAAAGTGTTTTACATGGTTTCTGGATGCCAGCAAGATGGTTTCTGGCCGGCTGTTATCAAAAGCTGACTTAATATAACAATTATCGTGAGCTAGCTGGTTCCAAAGATCATTCATTGGATGGTTTAATAGTATGCTAGGCTACGCTGTTGAGTCGAACGTTAGTTAGCATGCTATTACTAACATAAAATCTACTCCTTAACAAACAGCTCCCATCTCAATATTCACATTTGGTGCTTTAGCTTTAGGGTGGTTAGCGGTCATTGGATTTATGGGAGCACATTTGGCTCTTAACTCTGTTCCTACAAACTTTGACCTGTCTCCTCTAATCACATGAATATTTAAATCTGTCATATTGTGTTTTGCAGCTGGAAACATTGAAAATCTCAAGCCTGAGGAAAACTACATGTATTGGAAGATGAAGGCTCAGGTGCTGCAGTCTCGTGTGGATAAACTGGAAAAGCAAAACAGATCGCTTAAGCAGCAACTTGAGGGCAAATCTGCAGCAAAGCCAGGGGTCAGATGCAGAAACTAAAATCTTTTGTAATTACAAAGTAAGGAAGTTCTTGTTCAATGTTTGTGTAAGTGTAATTCCTGATTTTTTTTCTTATGAACTTCTCAGATGCTGTAGGGCAGGCATAATAGACCTATGCATATGCCTTTATATACAGTATATTTGGTGTGAAATCATTAACTAAAGGACTGAAATGTTATTTCCATACATAATAATAATCTATATGATTTATTTAATTTGTAAAGTAAAGTTGTATTACAACATTAGTTAGTTTTTTGGGAAAGGGCAAATTAGATTCACATGAACTGTCAAATGTGCTAGCTTATTTTCAGGAGTACCACAGACATGAGGCTTGCACCGAGTGGCTAAAATTAACAATACAAGGAATAATATGTGACTTTTTGATCCAGCAGATGTCGCCCTTGAGCACCAGCATGAAACCAAAACAACTCCCACTGCATTGTTGTGTTAGCATGCTAATGCTAGCGATCTTTATTATGCTCGTATCTTCACACTGCATGTAAATTTACCTGAAATGAGCGTGATCTAGAAACACAGTTAAGCAGTGAGTACAGTATGTTATTCTTCTTTTCTCTAGTCCCTCAATTAAACAACTTTTATACGCGAGGGGAGGAGTCAGCCGGCCGTCCTGGCGATGTAAACAAACTGAAGATAGGACTCGGACAACATCACAGACAGCGAATCTGGCTCCAGGACTTAAAGGTTGTAGCAGGGCAAAAACTTGCGAGAGTCGAATCACACCCACAGCCGTAGACAAGGATCAGAAAGCCTACTAAGTTAAGAGACCTCAGAATGCACACTCCGGACCAGCTGACCCCCATAGCATCCTGTTGTTTAAATCTCAAGCAATGGGCACTTTACGACCCATTAAGAGAGCCCCCACTGACGCTCTGCATCTCATTAGAAAGATCGTTTAAAACTGTCAAGCACAACAATTTTTCTCACATCAAGTGGTCCTATTTCCTGCATCAAATAAAAGTTTCTGTGATCTCTTGGTTAGATGCAACAAATGATGGGTTGAATGGGACTGAATCATCTGATTCCGTTTTGATATGATGCTTAATGGATGAAACTTTCACTGTCGAACACTACTGCCATCTAGTGGTTAGGATTTTCTTTGACACATTAGACCTATAATTACATGTTTAGGTAGATTATGATTTTATCATTTTATTGACTATAGATTAGGATGTGTTATTCCTACATTTCATTTATCTATGACTTTGTTATTTTGTTGACTGTTTAATACATTGTTTGTCTTGATTTACAGATTGAAAGAGAATAATATTCTCATAATGTTTAGCGATTACTTCGTTATAGTTATATATATAGTTATATAGTGAAGTTATACCCATTTCTTTTGTTTGCTTTTATTTAGTCATTTTACTGTCATACTTGTCTTCTTGTTATCATTCACTGAGATTATTGATTAAATTCACGTCATTCATATACGTTATTGTTGTTCCTTCATTAAATTTGCACGTAAACACCAAGAGCTTTGTCTATGTATTTTGTGGTTGAAAAACATCTTGAAGAGGTCACCAATTCCGGTATAAGATTGATTAATTACAACAACTAATATATATTTCTTCCTTTACAGGAGGTGGTGCCCCAATATTCTGATCGAGGTTAAAAATATGAGATATTAATCTCTTAACAAAATGAATACGCTACAAAGTGGAGCAGAGTTTTAAATGACGGCTTTCAAGAACCTTAATTCAAATGAAGGCTTCATTGTTGTTTTTTCAGTTTCAACCAGGGCGATGTTGTGAGGCGATATGGGCTACACTAATCCATGGAGACCTCAGGATAACAGAAGCTTTCAAGAAAACACAAGTGTCTCTGAATGCTGTAAAGGACGCAGAAGAAGAAGCTGCTGAAATTTACTTTGTTGACATTAGAAATGGTCCCAAATTGGTTATCCAGTTTTCCTGCAGAACTATTCCTGATTCTTCAGACTCAGAGACTCTGATGAATGATGATCAAACTTCTTTGTACGTCCACCTTAAATTATGTTCCACCTGTTAAGACTAAAACTGAATAGGACAAAGTTTGCACCATGGGGCCCGTTTCAGAAAGAAGGTTCAACAAAGGATACATGTTCTCCATAGTCCAGAGTTAGGCTGGTAGCAGACATGATTGACAAGAGGCTTAAAACCCACCTCGGATTCGGCTCTATTGGTGCGTTCCATTTATCTAGGGGCCCTCTGAGCTCTGGAGTGTGAGTTGACTGCGTTCCAGTTGCAAGTCCGACAAGCAACATGGACGCCTCCAGGAGTGCCTTTGTTTTGTTAGCTAATACCAGACGATAACAAACAAACTAAAGTCATCTGAGAGTGCAGCGTCAAAGACAGCTGATGCAGAGGGGTTTTTTTGCAGTCTGGGCACTGAGAACGTTGAATTGCAGATGGTGGTTTATAAAAAAATTAACCCTGTCAGCGCAACAACAAACAAAATCAGCGTGGACAATAAGGAAGAAAATACAAGCCAGTTTGTGAAGTTACAAGTTTGTGAATTTATTCATTTCATACATGTTTATACTAAAGTGGTGGTTTAGATTTTTTGGTTTCTCTTGATGTAAAAAGCTTTAAATGTAAAAGTTATAATAATAATAATCCCCTTCAGTACACTGCAGGGGGTTTGTCATTGAAACAGCCTGAGGTTACTACAGTCACAGAAAGCTGGTTATGTCATAAATATACTTATCCTACATGGGTTTAATATATAATGAAAGTTTCTTTAAAATGGAATGTGATGTTGACAGTTTAACCCCTGACGATACAACAATGATGAAAGCGAAAAAAATACACTTAGAAAAAATGACATGCTGTTAAAATGAGTGGTTTTTAAAGGCCGGTGTTCCCTTTGTTCAGTCTGATCCTCTTCATAGACTCATGGTGACCTGCATGAACTAGAAGAGAGAGAGACGTGAAAATGTTATCAAGTCTGTTATGTAATCTGTCGTCTTATTCACAATTGATCAAGATGAGAAACAAACCAGAACATTTTTTAATCGTATAAAGATTGGTTTATAGTTTGTTAGGGTTTTTTGTCCATATTTTCTGGATGAGTTGAGTTTGTTACTTCAAAATTCCTAGAAGGCTAACCCTTTTGACTTTGTCTCTGGGCCCGGCCTGCACAGTACAATAGTATAAAACTTGCGACAGAATGTCAGACTCACTTTGAACGACTGAATCGTTCACGACGCATTCACAACTGTCCATAGAAAAACTCCAACAGACGGACATTTGTGTGTTTCAGTGCGCTGTTCAAATACAAACACTCTCCCTCTCTCTCTCTCACACACTGAGCCTCACCATTAAGTCTACTAGCTGCTAAATCACAATAAATAATCCTTGTCAGCTGCAGGTCTGCAGATATTTCCTGCCAACATTTCTTTCCTGATAGGAGGGGACATCAGATTAAACAGGAATGGCTGCTGTTGCCATGGTGATTTCAGATGGTTTTTGCAGACACAATCAGGAAACAAAAAGTCCTGAAGTTTGAGAATCGGCTCTCACCGTGTGAGTGTGTGCAGCTGTACCACCAAAATATCAAAACATGCCAGACAATCATCCGACCGGTCTGGAGCAGCCAATCGGGATCGAGCCGTAATCTGGCTCGTTTGACTCAAACGTCAGCTTTAAAATCGAGCTGAAATCGTGCAGTGTACGTCCAACTTTATGCGAGATAAAAAGCTTTCTAGCTTTTGTTTCTCAACGACTACAGCTGCCGTCGGTAAACTAAATTGCTCAAATAAATCTAGGGAAGTATGTCCGTACCCTTTAATGGAACTCAGTGCACAATCAGACAACATGAGGACGTTAAATGTTAAAGTTTAGACTCACATCATCGTACTGAAACATGGCTTGTCCACTGTGGCTCGTGTCTCTCCTCCGGAACTGATCTGTGAGACACAAATGTTAGAGAAACGTCAATGCTTTATTCTGACCATTATTACGTTGCTATGACAACCCTTTGCTTTGAACACAACCCAGCCCCACATCTTAACCAGGAGGCCGTTTTTGAACAGTTTGACTTCAGAAAGACTGATTGGCTGAAGTGCACTTCCACTGGTTCTCCACAAGGGGGTGTGCTGTCCCCCTTTTTGTTCACTCTTTACACACAAATAGCTGTTTGTGTTCACATGCACAGCTCGTCCTGGGAATATCAGGAGTTTTTTTTAGGAGATTTCTGCTAGTGTGAAAGCATTATTTGTAAGAGTGTGTGAATGTGAATGTGAATGTGAATGTGAATGTGTGTGTGTGTGTGTGTGTGTGTGGATTTCTCTGGTTTTCCTCTGGTCTTGACGAGCTGTGATACATTTTGCAGCTATAATCTTATAATTTGTTTTTTCTCCCAGTACATATGGGAGTTTGTGTGTTTCAAATTCAGGATGTACAACGTGTGTAATTTGAGTGAAGTATTCCTCTCTCACAGTCTGGTGTTTGAGGCATGATGTGAGGAAGTGGAGCTGTGTCTCTACCTGTCACTCTGAGAGCAGAGTGTGTCCTCCTCTGGGAACCAGCTTGTTTTCTATATATTATTATTATATGACCCTTTAAAAGCTAACTGTCTCAGCGTTCATGTTTGTCTGCAGCTCACTCACCAGTCAGGGCTCTGACTCTGATGCAACAGGTGATGAAGTCGTCGAAGCCGATTCGACCGTTGGTGCTGTTGCGCTTCATGATGATGTTCATGGCCTGAGGGCTCAGATTAAAACCTGCACAAGAACACAGACGGTTTTATTTTTAAAAAAGGATTAACATCATAAACTGACAGCTGTTACAGAACCGGTTTGTTTAAAATGACTTCGAGACAGCACAAGAGTCAAATTCACTCAAGAAGACATTTCTCTACGTTCTGACTTCTGTTCTGAAAAAACAAGACTGTATTAAAGAAAAGCTGAAGGGTTGATTGGTTGGTTTACCCATGGCGGTGAGGGCATGCTGCAGCTCAGGACCCTCCACCGTCCCACTGTGGTCACGGTCGTAGGACATGAAGGTCGCCTTCCAGCCGCTCAGAACGTTGGACAGTTCCTTGAACTCATGAAAGCCCATGGTGCCCGACATGTCCCGCTGATACAACACACTCAAGTCAAGGAGCCAACGAGAGACAATGAAGCATCTCTACAGACGAGGAAAACTCTCATTTAGCTGAACATGAAGGAAGAAATGGAAATCTCCTACAAGATGGAAGCTTAATAAAAAGAAGAAGGACGCTCTGAGGATAAATTAAAGATCAGACACCAAATCTTTACGATGTTCACTAAACATGAAACTTTACAGTAAACTGAGCAGGAAGATGCAGGATGCAGAATTTAAGACAGTGTGCAGTTTAAACAGACATCACTTAAGTCCAGTCAGCACACCCAGACATAAAAGAGGCATCAAGTCAACAATGTGTAAGGGTCAGCTGTAGCAGGAATGCTTCAAGGATGTGGAAGATCATTTTGATGTTAAAAGCCAAAAGCCACAGAACATGATGATGTGTTGTCCAGTTGCTATACAAGCGCGTCTGCCACACCTTCCTGTCAGTCTTCCTGCATCATTTGAAGATATTTTGTTAAGCTGCTCAAGTTTTACAGTAAAGAGATTTTACAAGTAAGCCACGGGGTGAAATATGGTTGCCATAGTCCGGGGTTAATGAATCCTTTCCAGAACTTGTTTCTCCAATATAAACGCCTGAAAAAGAACTGCAATACATTACTATAAAAAAATAATAATAATTTTCAGTAAATTGCAGCAGGTAGTATTAAAGATTGTACTGTATTTTATGGTTTTGTTCCATCAGAAAGTTCATCTAATGACGGATATTAAACTTTGACGAAGGTGAAAAAACCTTCAGTAAAGGCCTCTTTCAACTTCTTGCCGTCTGAGCTGATTTAGGATATTTTGAATCTGCAAGAAGAAGAAAAAGTGAAAGGATCCTAAAAATGGAGTACAGGTCTGAAACCACAGAGAACTTTCAGTACGTTGTTGTTCAACATGTGAACTCAACCTTGTGTTAGAAAAATGTTTCCTGTGGTCTCCTGTGTGGTTGGAATGTTTTTAAATTTGGACACAGAGCGCTGTTGTTTTGCATCATGCATGTTGAGTCGGTCTGTTAAAAACCGCTATGTATCGATGTTTTCACAAAACAGTTAAGCAGTACGTGTGAACTCAAACTGGCCAAATGTTACCTTTTCAACTGCTTCGTAAATTTTCTGCACAAGGTCGCAACCACATGAGCCGATGTGTGAAAGCAGCAGGAAGTCTCATCGAGAGCGAGTGGAAGGTGGAGTGATTTTAATATCCTGCGTCTGGCTAAAGACTATAGATAGTATGCATGTGACTGCTAGGGTTCACTGTGCACGTAATGAAACATCTTCATTAAGTTTTCTGCTCTTCAGTATGTTCTTCTCCTCTCTTTTGATGACATTTTGAATATTTCAAACTAATTGTAGCGCTGGCATAAAGGTAAAAGTTGTGATTAAAGCATCACTTTTTTTCTCCATGAAAAAGTGTTCCTAAACGTGGCACCGCTTTAGCACAATCTGTTTTTTCTTTTAAAGCCATTAAAGAATGGATTAGTCTTCCAACTGGTCTTAAACTTTGCACAAACTTCTGCACTTTCACCCGGGAAGTCAAAAAATTGATTTTAAGTAACCAGTCTTGTCAGCATTAATGTGTCATCTCAACAACCTTTTAGATCTCTCAGGGAAACTTATAATAATGTTTTAATATCTGTAAATATGTGTGATATTGGTGTCACAGTCATGCTCACTCAATGCACACCAGACAGATCCCTGAGATCATCAAATAAAGTCTCCTCACTGTACCAAGAATTCACTCTAAATCAGCCTTATGGTGCCTTCAGTCACTATACGGCCCCATTCTCTGGAATTCTAAACCACATGATCTTAGGTCTGCTCCAACAGTTTGTTCTTTTAAAAGCATGTTAAAAACTTTTATTTAGAATATTAATGTTGTATCTTTTATGTTTTTCTTAAACCTTTGTTTTGTATGTGATACCTTATGTCAAACGCTCTTACATCATATTATTGTCGTGTATCATCTTTGCCTGTTATTTTTCTGTTTTAAAGCACATTGAGTCGACTACACCTGTCGTATGAAAATGTGATACATAAATGAACAGTCGGTGAGTTCACATTTCCTTAGGGGAAGGCAGCATACTTCCTGCCCGCCTTTACGCCTCTGCAACATTCATGCAATAGTCTCCTGCTCTGAAATGTAGCCGACCAACTCAGGGAGATTTTAGGGGCTGCATCTCTGAATGACATTTTCTAGAAGTAAGTATGTGAAAACGGCTTTAGGCTGATAGGTGAAGGATACATCCAACATGCTGATCATCAGTCTGCAGGTCTCCAGGCTGAAGGCTAGGGAAGAAAAACACAGACTGTTAGCGCACAAGATAAGACTCTCAGTCCAACCCTAAATGGACTCTTCTGGTTTTGTTGACAGACATTCACTTGTTGTCTGCGTCTTGCTCAGTTTGATAACTCTAATGCATGGTGAGCAGCTTTACAGAATGGCATCTCAGACTTGTGCCTGTGCATGCGAGTGGATATTTAATAAAAAGGGTGTAAGGATCTTACGTTTGTATGATCCAGCCATGCCAGACTGCGTGAGGCACTGCTGAAGCTCGTCTGCAGAGATCTGTCCATCCTGTTAGAGTTAAAGGGGAGGAAGGGAAACAGATTACTCCACAGAAGAGTGAGATTACAACTTCACAAAAGGAAGAGGAACAGGCTCATAATGTTGTTGTGCAGGAGTGGGTGGTTACCTGTCCAGCTACAGCTGTAAAATATCCGTAGAGAGGATCCTGCTACAGAGGGAGACAAGAGAAAAAAAGATTACCTTTTCAAGTCTAGCCACTAAAAATCTGAAATTTTATCAGCAACTATTGAACAGCATAAAGGGTAATTGTGGTATTTTTCAATCTGGGGCTTTTGCCCAAGTGCTAAAGTGAACCAGGGGCTAGTGCTAATTCTAATGCTAATGAAGAGCTGGTTCAACTTGCAATGTGTATCTGCAACAGAGCTCTGTGCGGGTCTGCAATCGAGCTCAGTCTGTTGTTTGTTCACCACTTGAGTCGTTTACTTTATCTCCAATAACTAATCACTCAAAGTTAATCAACTCCTGCTGCCTGCAGTCTTTACAAAGTCCACCAGAGCCATCACAGACCACTAAGAAAGACATGAAATGATTGATCTTGTGGCATCCAGTGTGTGTGTATTTGCTCCATGGACCTTGACAGTAAAGATCCCCACCCTTCCTCACACACGACGTGTTGTAATTGTGTCTTCATTTTGTGTGTATGTCCTGTGACGTGATGCCGTCTTCCTCTTCTTTCATTCTTATACTTCTACTGTATTGCTTTCTAGCTTCAGCTGCCGTTTGAGACGTGTCCGTTGTGTCTTTCTCGTTCCTTTTATTTGCATTTATTTGTAATTTTGGAGACCTGTTTGACCAACACACACATTCAGGGCGGCTGTGGCTCAGTGGGCGGAGTCGGTCGTCCCTCAACCTGAACGTGATGTCTTGTGTGAAGCACCCCAAACTGCTTCGTCGGCGGTGTATAAACGTGCCGGATTAGTTAAAAATACTGATGGTGGAGTTACACAGCGGCGTCTACCATCAGTGTGTGAATCGAATCAGAAGACTAGAAAAGGTCGAAACAAGCTCAAGTCCGTTCACTAAAAGGAGCCACTAACGACTGTCAGACTCTAAGGACTCTATGTTGCCTCTCACCTTCTCCTCCACCTGCATCATTCAGCCCATCATCGTTCCACCTCCTCTTTTAACGTGCAGACAGTCACAAACCAGGTCAAACTTTGACACATTACCAACACGGCTGCTGAAATAATCGTCCTCTCCACACCCAGCCTCTCATTGAACAGAAAGGTCATCACTCACATTCCAACAACAATAGAAGAGGACGCCACACACACACACACACACACACACTGAATGCTCAGGGCGAGAGGAACAGAGCCCTGGGGATTGACCATGACGGCCCCTGACTGTGTTTCTGTGTGATGTTGTTTTACTCTGAGCGGTCAATCGATGTTGTAGCTGTCAAACCTGAACAGCGCTGAGGAAGGTGTTTCTCTGTTCGGCCTGACTGATCAAGTTTCTGATTCTGTCCTGAGCTCACGCTTTTGATTTGTCTGTCGAAGCACTTTGTAAACATCTGTTTTAAAAGGTGCTAAATAAATAAAGTTATTATTATTTAACTGTTTATCAGAGAGGTATAATAATACCAGCAAAGCAGAAGGAAACTTTTGCGCTGCAGCCGCTCCACAAATGGAGGTCGGTGTTCTCAGAGAAGGACTTTAGACTTTATAAAAATATAATTTAGTGGAGTGATTCTTGTGCTCCAGTATTTTCTTTGGATCCTGTTTGAATGAAAGGAGTCCACTGAATTTTATTTTTTGAAGGTACAATAGGGCATTTATTTGAATTCTTTTAACTATATAACTCTGCACTGTAACTTTTACTTTTTTATTTATTTGTATTTTTATACAACTATTGTATGTTTTAGCTTCTGTTCTGTTTTGATTTTGTTTTCTGTTTGATTTTATGGTTTTTCTATTTATTTTTTATTTAAAAAGGTCCAGTTTCTTCCCTTCGTCTTGATGCTTTCGATGTCTTGTGTGAAGCCCGTTGAATTGCCTTGTCGCTGAAATGTGCTTTTTCAATAAAGTTATTATTAAAGAAGCAACGATTAAGAAAATCAGGGCCGATTCCGATGTTTGTTTCATGACTCCCACCCATTTTCTCTCATGTTTGAAAACAAAGAGTTTGTTCAACAGGTGATTCCATCTGCCTAATAAAAAACCTCTTCTCTGATTCACTGTAGTGAGGTGGACTAGATGCCGAAATTAATTTGATTCGATACGACAAATAAACATCAGCTGCTGACATCGCTTCAGGCCACATGATTTGCCGATGTGCTGATGTCTGTCTACAGGGCGGATATCTGCAGATACCGATGTTGAACCGATGCATCCCTCGTTGTTATTATTATTATACCTTTATTATCTCACTTTTACACTCCTGTGTAAAGCACTTTGAACTGCAATTGCATTTGTCCAAAAGGTGCTATTTAAGAATTCATTAATTGGTTGATTTGAAAAAAAGGTGTTGTGCTGAAAAATGCATCCCTGCCAAAAATTGCATGCACCTTTAAAGAACAGTGTTAAAATGGTATAACTCTTATTTCAGTTATGGATAACCCTGATCACCCTCTGCACACCGTACTGGACAAACAGTGGAGCAGCTTCTCCAACAGACTGATACAACTCCGCTGTCACAAGGACAGATACAAGAAATCTTTCTTCTCGAAGGCCATAACTCTGTACAACAGCTCACCTCATGTGAGCAGAGAACTGTCATCATGATAATATCTGTCTCTCCATACTGTCATCTGTTCTGCACATGTTACATTTACAAATAATCCCTGCACTCATGTTCACTTCATTTGTCTGTCTACTCGCCGTTATATTGTATAGTTTCTGCTGATAATATGTCTACACTCCTGCACTTTAACTTGTGTCAATACTGTCCATTCACTACTCTGTTTTTGCACATTTACATTTAATCTTCCATATTTAATCTTCCTATTTAAAACTAGTAATGCTAAGTTAAATCCTGGTTGTATATATTCACATTCTTAGTTTTGATATTTTTAGTACTTATTTACTTTGTAGTTAATATTATATTGTGTTTTTTGCTCATATTGTAAGTAATTCTATTCTTCAGGGGGCAGATCTGTGATGAGAACGTATCAGAAGTCGTGTGTATCTATGACAGTAACAGTGAGTGGTCTTAAGTGTCCTTTGAGCAACTTTAAGGGTGGATAAAACTGGGCAGCAGAGAAATGCCACTTTCTGCAGGTATGCATTTCTCGGCGTAACACCGGACGTCTTCTTCTTCCACTGACCATATTTGGAGTTGTGTAATTAATTGTGTATGGAAACAATTAGAGAACAATGTGCAAACAATGAGCCATGACATAGATATTTCCCTGAAACAATCCACATTGTACACAAACATTTAACTGATTGATCACAGGTGGAGACGGACTGATGCACTGCTGGATATTTAACACCTTCATTAATTCCGTTCCAGTAACTTCCGGGCTGCTTGGACAGGATAAACCCACCGACTGTCCCGGGACAGGGCGGTACTTAGTAAACATATTCATTGTTAGGATGATATTTAATCACATTATGGAGATTTCTTACCCCTGCGGGGGGAGCACCGTATCCTGGATATGCCATGTTTCAGTCTTTTAAAGGATTAATCAACAAAACGGAAGGATTCAAGTCGTCGTTGTGGCTCCTGAAATCCAGAGGGTGTGTCCGCGGATGTACAGAGACGATGTCAACTACGATTATAAAGTTATATAAACGAGTCTGGAGGAAAGGAGGCGAGTCTAGATGTGAGTATAACCCGAGCTGAACCGAGGAAGAACAGGCAAGAAGATGTGAAACCTTTGGACGGTTGTTAAATGTCCTGTTTCCTCACCGCGATCGACTCTGCTGGATTCTGATTGGCCGTTAGGGACCATGTGACATTTACTCGGCCAATAGGCTATCAGAGCCTCCTACAATGCTTCTTCTAGTGAAAGAAGAAAACACTGTCATAAAAAGCACCCCGACATTCAATTAACATAATGACATGTTTTTATAGATTATTATTTATTTGTACAATTTGTACATTTCTTTCACTTTTCTTGAATTCATTTTTCTGTGCTGCACCCATAGATTTTTTGATTTTGATTTTGATTTAAGACGAGTAATGTTCAGTTAAATCCTGGATGTATATATTCTCATTCTTAGTTTTGACATTTTTAGTGCTTATTTACTTTTTATTTAATATTATATTGTGTTTGAATTTGCTAATATTGTGTGTTTGGACAACCTGCTGCTGTAACGCCACAATTTCCCAGTTTGGGATCAATAAATTAATTCTATTCTATTCTATTCTATTCTATTCTATTCTATTCTATTAAAGGATGAAGCCTAAGTCAAGTCCTCCATCTGTTACTGCAGGGGGTCAATGGAGGTCTCCATAACTTTCAGTCAACCTAACGACAGGCTGAGAGCTGGAGCTGAGGCGGGTTTTAAACCTCCTGACAAACCGTTACACCGCGCCCACCTGTCAATCAGGTCAGCTACACGCCTTATTGTGAATAACTCTTATCCTTCATCAAATCAAAACTGATGAGTCATCAAAACATTCACCCCCCGTACAGTGTGTGTCCATCCAGACATGAGCTAATCACACCTATTTGGTTTTTTGAACCAGGCTGTAAACATGTTCATCTCTGCTGTAAAAACAGGCTTTTTAGAATGGGTGTGTATGTGACTTCCTGTGCTTCTGCAGCCAGCCTCTAGTGGACACTCCAGGAACTGCAGGATTTAGCGTTTCTGCATCATCTTTTTTCAACACCTAAGTTTGCCACTTGGCTATGTGTACAAGCATTGAGCATTAAATATCAATCTAACATGCACCCTGTACAAGTCTACAGCTTGCTCTGAAATATAAACAGGGGAGGTGTAAAGCAAAATAAACTTTGTATTGTAGTCATACATGAAAAAACACAGGCTTGATCCTTTAATTGAAGGCATTATATCATTATCTGACAGGCTGCCCAATCAGCTTGTTTTCTAGAGTGACTCGTGGTCACTCCTGCTGCGTCCAGAGAAAACCCATCTGACGCTTCATGTTCTGTACAGAGACAGAGCGGAGAGGAAGAGGAGGACACTCAGTTCACCTCTCTGACCACAAACACTTCTGGAAGGTGATTAAAGACCGACTCTGGGTCAGGAGGATGGACAGAATGAAACCTGACTGTTGGGTTTGGACGCCAAGTTCTCCTCTGAGTTTCCTTCATCAACGTTCAGGGAGGCGTGTTCCAGTCATGCTGGACCACCAAGAGGTGGAGGAGGACGAGGAGGTTTTGGAGCATCCTGTTCTCTGCTGCTCTTCAGGTAGGTTTAACTTATAAGAAGATGTGATGAAACATTATCATTTTATATGATTAAAAAAACGTAAAATGATACAAAAAGCAGGGGTGTGTCCAGACTTCTTTGACTGGGGTGACCCTGGCCCAGCAGGGGCCCTGACTCACACCGTGTCCTAACAGCACATCGTTAGATCGCTGTCCACACTTAACCTGTTAAGTATTTACAACTTTGATCTGTTAATTTCAGTTTCCCCTTGCAGACAGTTTGACATGTTGTGCTTTTGTATTTGGTGGACAAACAAAAGTGTGATGCTTTGTATCGATGAGCTAAAGGCTCGATACACGACAATCAGGCGCGTCAATAAACAGCTTGCAGTGAGCTGAATAAAGTTTTTCTCTTGTTGACACAAGTCAAAGCACATTTTGATTATGGATGTGGATTTTTTGAATGCACCACTTTCTCCACTTTTTTAAAACAAGCTAATGAGCTCTGTTGAGTGAGTAAAGAGAAAGGAAGTGTTCCTGTTAGACCATGACAGTGTCGAGCTCCGTCCTTCCTCGTTCATGTCTATATGAGCGACAGAGGGGAAGTAGAAAACTGGGCATCAGGGTACAAACGAAGCCTTCGATGTGCTGCACTTTTCTGCACGACTCCGTACTGCTTCAATTGAAAACAAAGCTGATAAAGTTGAACATAACATTGTGCAGAAACATTTAACATTTTAAAATCCATCAGTGCTTGTTTTTGTTTCACACATCACATTACGTGTGCACGCCTGTGTGTTCATGTGTGTGTGTGCAGATGACTTGTGACTACATTCTCAGTCCAAACCCAGCAGGGCTCCTCAGCAGGAACAGGAAACAGACGGATGAAACATATGAGTCAGCCGCGTCGTGCAGCTCTTAGCATGCAGGCTCCTGAATTAACCAGCCGTACATGTATATGATCATTAACGTGTCTTTACATTATAAAATAATGCGTCAAATGTTACTTCTACTTTAACAGTCTTAACTGTCTTTTTAACCCATTATTCACATTTTGGATAGAATTTCAATAATCATTATGAATTCTATCAATAGATGTGTAATGTTAGAGACGGTAATAATAATTATTGAACTAACTTCTTTCTTGTATTCCTGCGTTTTTATCCTCAAAGTAAAGCGCATTAGGCTCACCTGTAATGAAACATCTTTATTAAAAAAAGTATTCCGATTCTATGAAATAAAACTGTCATATTCTTCCCTTGATCTCAGGATATAAATACTTATCAAATGTGCTTTTCATAGTGTAAAGTATCCTGTGAACAAATATCGGAATCTCTGAAATGCTGGAAAATAATGATTTAGAAAACAATGCTTGAATTGTAAGATATGGACAGGAAACAAACCTTTGAACACAGGAGCTGCAGAAATATTGACAATTTTAAAGGAAAGTTATTTCCCATAAGGACGTCTCCATAATAATAAACAGCAGTGTCTTAATCACAGTTTAGTTTCTGGATGTCTTTTAGTCTAAAACTGATGACTAAGCTTCAGAGAGCTGCGCTTGTTTTGCTTGTGATTGACTACATACTGTATCTGCAGGTTATGATGACATCATCAGTCATCACTCCAACCCCCCCGTCCACTCAGGGACCCCCAGCAGCTCCGGCCACATGTCTTCGCAAAGTCCTGGTGCTCCTTCCTCACCGCAGCCAAAACCTGTGATTCATCCTGATAGAGGAGACGCACCTCAGCGTTTCATGGATGGTCGTCGCTGGGAGCGTCCCGGGATGGAGACCCAGGGATGTGTATGTGTTCACGGACAGAGGGAACCAGAGGTCTTTGGTCCCTGCTGGCCTGGATCTCCTTATGTTTACTATGGAGGTGAAGTCATTTTTTTCTTCATTTTTTTACTTCAAATATAAATACCATTTCAGGGGGACGACTATCAGTGCAATCAAATCCGCTCCTTCTCTTCTTGTAATTAATGTGAAGCACTTAATATTATGAAAGGTGAAATACAGAGGAGGGAGGGTCATCCCTTCACCATCCCACAATCCTCTTCAGTATTCAGAAAGAAGAAAACTCCTGGAGTGATTTTGTCCACAATATCCTTTTAAACAAAAATAATAATAAGGGGTATACGAATCAACACAAGGGATAAAGTTAATGTGAAACAAAATCCCACCCTCTGCCTGGAGAGTCTGAGGCTGTTTGAGGTGAAGATTTAAAATGATTTTCATGTATTTGTCCCTTCGTCTATTTATTTAAAAGGTAGGGTGGATGAATGTAAAGTTTCACAAGATTTATAGACATTTGAAAATCTACCCATGCAGCAGCATCTTGGCTTTGCACAGCCTATACGTTGCATTTAATCCTGCTCTGTCTGCACCTCTTAATGACCTGTTTCTAATTTGAATTTATACATAGTGAACCTTATGAAGATTTTTACCAAATTCTGATAACTATACTCTGTTTGCTCCATGCAGTGAGGAGGAACCTGGTGGTTGGAGTGGAGGTGGTGGAGGAGGTCGCAGTTGAAGACACTTTGGAAGTCATGTAAGTGTATAAATATATTACTTTATGCTTATTGTAGCAATGACGTTGTTTTTGTGCTGCAACGACAGCAATCAAACATTTATGTTCTGGTTGAAATATATAATCTTTTATCTTCTCAGAACAGAGGACGTGTATGCAGATGATTTGATGGATCCTGAGCTGCTGCAAGATGACCTGCTGTACCCCACATGAGCACGTCCTGTTTGTGCTGTACAAACAAAAATATTGTTCACATAATTGTTCAATTTGTTTTTATTTTACATGTGAAGAAATTACATGCAAAATGTTATTGTGTCAATATGTCTTTCTTTATCTATTTGTTTTGTTTATGAGAACAGAGTATTTTAATGGACATCAATATAAAAAAACTGGATGATAACATGCTTGAGTGTGCAAAAAAAAGCATATTTACCTCGTTGTTTGTTAAAACAGGTACTAAAAATTCATTGTGCAACATGCAATTTCAATTTAAAGATAATGAAAGCTTTGGTTTGCCTAAAAAGACATAAAAAAACAGCACTTTCAACTTTCATTAACACGTTTTGCGATAGAAACATAAATAAAATCCTCATTTCAAAATTGTATATTATATTATATTTTTCATGTATTTATTTAACTGTATTTTATTGCATTGCGTTACATAGAATTAAAGTTATGGACTTCAACGACCAGCATGCATTGCTTTCTTTTCCCGCCTACGCCCAGGCATACGTCATAAACTCGCGCACGCAGAACATGGCTGACTCCACAGCAGCTAAATCTGAACACTGATGATTTTCGGGTGAATTTTCCTCTCAAATGGACTTAAAACTTTAAAATGTCTGACTCATTACCAACACAAACCCTCCAGGAGCGACTGGAGCGTCTGCAGGAGCTGACAGAGTTCACGGAAAACTGCAGAAAACAGCTGAACGACGTGTTTGAAACGTTGGGATGGTCGATGGATCACAAAGTTAAAGTAGGTTAAACGTTGATTCTTCTAACGTTTGTTTAGCCAGTCCACTCAAAATAAAGAATAATTAAATCACTCTTGGTTGAATCGCTGTCTAACAATAGTGTTTTATGTACACCCGAATTAAATTAAACGTTTTTATTGCAGAGTGGTAGGGCTAACTGTATTTTCAAGTAAACTGGTTGTAACGATTGACGTTTTCTACGTAACGTTGACGTACGTTACGTCATTTTTAAAGACGCTTTAATTTTCCCCCGAAACGAATAATTTTTGGGGCTTTGCCTTTATTTGATAGACAGGGCAGTTATGAGGGACAAAAAATAACTAAAGTATGTATAAATAAATAAATGTTGGGAGAAATGCATACAATAATGTATAAATAATTAAATAAATGCATCAATAAATATATAAATGCTGAAAACAATACATCAATGAATAAATAATAAATACACTTTGTTAATGTATTTATTAGCATATTTCTACAGTTATATATATGTATCAATGCATACATTTCCACATTAATTGAGTTATTAATTTATTTCCGTATTTTTACATTTACACATCTATTTATTTCTGTGTCCAGGTCGTAAGAGGAAAAGTATTTATGTAAATTTGCTTCTGTCTGTTTTTCAAAATTGACCTATCCTACATCAGTAATGTTAGGACGGCCCACTTAATTTACGTATTTACTTTTCCTTGTACAACATGGACACAGAAATACATAAATAAATATATTAATATATTTATTGATGCATTTATTTAATTATTTATTTATACATTATTTTATGCATTTCTCCCAACATTTATTTATTTATACTTTAGTAATTTTTCGGGTACCCGAGTACTCGTTTGCACCCCTAGTACCTACTTACCTTGTTGTGTTTTCTCAGGAAGAAATGGAGCAATGTCCTTACGACTCTGACCACAGAGTTCCTGCCAGGAGCATGGAGAAACACAAAGCCTTCTGCCGCCTTCGAAAGATGGGCTACACAGCTGAAGAGCAGGTAATATACAGTACATGTATAGCTCTATTATAAACTAAAAGTAGTAATCCTTCAGAGGATAGCTCCATAATCTTACAGTACGTAAACTAAAACCAGTGCTTGCATAAATATAGCAATAAAAGGTTTTATCACTGTTGCAGGCGGACATGGTCGACCCCTCCGTGTGTTATGAGAACAGCAGTGTGAGAAGCTTTACAATGGGTGAGTCATTATTGATAACTGGTATTGTAACTCCAAGGTCGGTTAATCAAGGTGAGGTGCACAATAAAGGTCTTTTTCCTTTAGAGATTTAAGTGAAATGTGAAAAAAAACAGAAATTACAGTTTTATTGATTTATAGAGATCTTTTACGCCCATCCCTGCTAATAACATAAACCAGTGTCACAAAATTCTAAGGCCTAAAGCAACAATCTATAACTTTTCCACATGATGATAGTCATTTCAAAGTGGATCTAAAAGTACCGGCAGCAGGAAGTCATCTTTCCTAAATTAGGCCTCAGGTTTGAGGAAAATAAATAAATACATCCATCTTAGGCTAGAAAATTGTCTCTATAGCGAGCAGAGTCATATTTGTGCAAAATCCAGAAATATTACTGGACCTTGTCAGTCGTCATGGTAATCACCCCCCCCCCTCTGCTTGTTTCCTGTGAGGGGGAGGCACAGTAGCACTTTGTTTTACAACAGTGCAGTTGCACTCAGAGACCTTTGGCACCTCAAACCAAATTCCTACATATTGTTGCTTTAAAAGCTTTCAGAGCTCCAAAAATCAGGTCAACATTTCCTGGCTAAAATATTTTTTTACCTTTTTTTTTTTTCTGATGGCAAATACTTTAAAAGAAAACTACTGAAAAGATACTTCTCAAGCACAGTTAAAAATCTTTACGTGCTGCAAATGATGATCGAAAATCAATAATTTCTCAATTGAAAATTGTGTTTTATTTTAAAACCTCCAGCCCTCATCCTGTCAGCCATTACTCTGGGCAAAGATTTCTGAACTTCACTGTGGGATAAATCTCATCCTTATTGAAGGAAAGGCAAATAAAGTAATTAGTATTTGATTATAGAAGTAAAATGTGTGTCTGGTTTGAAAAAGTATTTGCAGAGACCTCGTTATGTTTTTCCATCATCATTGTGTCTCTTTCTCCTCCATGCAGACAAATCCACCCAGCACCAGGTGATCCTGCAGGCGAGATCATCTGCTCCGCTGATGAAGATGGAAGGAGTCTTCTGGCAAGGTGAGAGCTTCAAGTGTAACTGTTTATTTTTTCTTCTGAAATGTTCGTGCTGACCATCCTGATCAAAGATGTTAAAGTTTTCATTTGACATAAAGGCACACAGTACAAGTTCACAATACAACATTGTGTAGTCTCACAGTGCAGATGCAAAGACTGACCACTAGATGTCACTAAAAGCTTTTTGCTCTCAACACACACGTTCTTAAAGTACCTCCTTTATAAAAACCCAGGTTAAAGATAATGCTTCAGTCATTTTTAGACATAACATTGTTGTATTTGCTGAGGTGTGTAATCCATGTGTTGTGTGTTCTATTTGCAGCGACAGGGGTGAGTATTAGAGAGGAGCTGCTGCTCTGGTTCAGGCTTTCCTGATCACGTGTAGTATCCTTTAACGTCATATCCTTTTCAAACAATTGTTCATATGTACTCTTTTTTTTTTTTTTTTTTTTTTCTCTTTACGTGTGGGGAAAATGTTACATGATACATCCAGACTTGTTGGTTAACATGTCTGTGGATTAAAGAAAACATATTTTGATTGATGTTCTCAGAGATTTGGTCGATTGTTTTGGATGTCAAAATATTAAAATCACTGCTGAACAAATTCTAAACAATAAGCCCCAATCATTTAGCAAACTACTTTCTGTTGAACGAAAGAGAGATATCACTGGCCGACTTACTTTCAAAGTGTTTACAGCTGTTTTCTGAGACACAAACATCCCTGAAACTTTTTTACTATGTGTCAAATTCAAAACTTTCTATGCCTTCAGGCCAGTAAGAGTGAGGGCTCTAGGTGTTATGTTTCTGTCGTTCTGTGGGAAACACTTCAGGAAGTAAATTCGACTAGACTTGCCTGGTCTCGTGCTTAGAGGAAAAACCAGGAGGTGGTCATTACATTTTTGCCACGCAGTGAAGAGAGTGAAAATAAACTCTTTCTGATCAGGAACTTGCAGATAAGATCGATTACACATGACGAGTTGTGTTTTCAACAACATGAGGATGTGTATTTGGGGTTTCTGAATGCCAGTGTGGTGATTTGTGTGTAAAACCTTCCTGCTCCTCTATCAGGTCAGTACTCCGGCCAGCCTGTCGACGTGCCTCAGAACCACCAGCGAACGCTGTGTGACCTCACCGTGGCCGACCGATTGGCTCTGTACGATCATGTGGTCGGTGTCTTCAGCCAACAGAAGGACGCCGCCTTGTCCAGCAACGATGATCTCTACGTAGATTTGGTGTCCAAGCTCAAGAAGGGTAAGACTTGACGTTATAGTGAAGACCCCCAAAATGTCTTTGATAGAAGACAAAAATATATAAATAATAAAGACTTTTTCAAAGTGGTGAATTGAGGAAGATAATTTTGGTTTCTCTGTGAGCCTGATACTCCTGTAAAATGAGTGTGTGTGTGTGTGTGTTTGTGTGTAGGTGATGAACAGAATGAACCGAAGACTCACCTTGAGCTCATGGCAGAGATGAGGGACTACAAGAGGCGGCGTCAGTCCTACCGAGCCAAAAACGTCCACATCACTAAGAAGTCCTACACCGAGGTACAAACTAGCGTCAGGAGAAAGACTGCTGCTTCTTTACCCACAATGCCCTTCATAGATTTGTCAAATGTGAGCTCAAACATCACAAACACACTAAATGGATATTGTAGTGGTGATATCCATAGTCTATAAATAACAAAAATTCCAAACAAATTATAAACTAAACACAAACTCATAATAAAGCCACTGAGGCACCTAGAGGGCGAATCTTATATTAATATATTAATAAGTCCATTGTCCAGGTGATGATTGAAGGTTTTTGGGTGGTTTATTTTATCCAGAGACATCAAGCAGGCAACAAACAACAAAAAACACTTCTGTCTCTCTTGCCCTGTCATCCTGCCATTGCGTCCTGGCTTCCTGGTAAAAAACCATTAACACATTAGGTGCCTACCTGAGTCTCACCTGACTACCTGGCTGTATAGACACACCCATGTACACACTCTACCCTTATGCCCCAAGTAGCAAAATAAACGAATGGAAATCACTCATGAATGTAAACAATAATAATCAAAATACCCTGAACATAATCTAATATTCAAATGTATCCCCAAAATATCCCAAAATAAGAATATATACTTTCACTTGATTTAGGAACAGTGAATAGCTGTAATAGATATCATTTCCTGTTTACCTGCTCTTCACATCTCAAGAACACTTTGTAATCATCAGTGGATTAAAAGGATATTCTTGTGTTTCCAGACCTTGGGCGATATTTCATTATGTGAACAAAAAGTTTGGGAATTGCTCCAGAAGATTTCTTGAGCCATTAAAATGCCAACAAAGCCTTTCATGGAAAATGTTCCTGATCATGGCAAATCCAACAAAAGAGTCTTTTTTTGTCACTCCGCAGATTGTTCATTAAAATGTCACAGTAAGGATCTGTACTCAGATAGACCTTTATGGGGGTGGACTTTTTTTTAGAACCACACACAACTGTCCCAATCTTCAAAACCACCAGAATATCAGTAATTTTACCTTAGTGAACATGAGAGCAGCTTGTTTTCTGCTGCCACAGTCGGTTAGTCAGTGGAGGGTCCAGGTAAAAAAAAAAAAAAAAAATCCTGAATTCCATTTTAAGTTTTAAAAAATAGGAAATAATACAGTCTAAGGACATGTTCTTTCCTGCACAAAACTCCTGTTTTTGGGTTGATTTCAGTCAGACTTTTTCCGGAGTTTCTCCTCCAGCCTCCTCGTATTTATTCTTGTGAGCTGATGTGAGAACGCAGCAGGATATAATCAGGAGAATTCACCTGGAGCCCGTGGGAGGGGGTGGAGACCTTTATTCCCTGTGACTCTACCATCTCCGTGCTCTAATCAACCTGCTGCTGCATGTTTCCTGTTCTCCAGGATGTTCTTCTCCACTCTTCAGTTCAGATTGAGATTCTGTTAAACTACACGTAGCACTGATATGAAGACACATATTCTCATTATAGCGTCATATAGAGGAGTCTGATGCTTCGTCCACCACTTCCATGTTGTTCTTTTAATGTCATGTCTTACCTCAGGACACTCCCCGCCCCCCTCCTGTCTGACAGAGATAGTCTCCTGCTGTGAGGAGCATGTGTGAACAACCAAATGTATTCTTTGTAAGTAAAAGTAACTAAAACAAATAAGTAATGTGGGTTCCCTGCGATCTCCCTGCAGGTGATCAGAGAAGTGATAAACGTCCACTCAGCAGAACTCACCAGACAATGGAGAGAGGATGAGCACGAGGAGGAGTCTGCGAGACCTGAGCCCTCCTCCAACAGGTACGAACACTCTGACCCCTGTTCTCCTGGGGATAATAATGATATTCTGTTTCTTTGCTGCTGTTGATTTGAGAAATGTAAATCAGAGGAGTTGAGGTCTAATGTTTTGTGTCCGTCAGGCGCCGACTGGATGAAAAGCGATCCGGGTCCTCAGAGTCTCGTCACTCTCACAGCAGACGCCATCGCAGCCGGGAACGAAGCCAAGACAGAGAGAGCAAAAAGAAGAGGAAGAAGAAGGACAGGTGAGAAAAGACAACTACAAGTCTCTCAAATCTGATTAGAATAAAATCTCAGAAATGTGCGTCGTGGTTTCTCATTAAGGAGTTGGTGTTTGGTCCTGAACCTGGATCAGTTTGGAACCACTGCTTTAAAAGACTGTTCCTGTGTCGTAGAATCTAAAGATGTATTTGAGTCCAATGACATGTAACGCCTCACCAAAGAACAAAAGAATCAACTTGAAAGCGAAAATGCAACAAGTGTAAAGACTTCTAAATATGCATTCTGTGTGCTCTCCTTTTGGTCTCGACACTCAGCCTTTAGTGGTTTTATAAATCAGATTTATTGGTCAGAATTAATTCTTGGAAAAAACGACTTTTGTTGGTGAAAGTACCAAAATGTTTATTTTCTTTTGCAGGGATTCCCGATCCCCCGGCGACCACCACCATGACAGGAAGAAGAAGAAAAAGAAGAAGAAAGAGGAGAGGGAGAAAGAGAAGTGAGGGTGCTGCATCAGCAGAAATCAGATAAGGTCACTGTGGCCTTACAGGTCAAAAGATATCTGGCGTCATGACTTTTTATTATTATTTAACGACCTGGGGGATTCTGGGAAAAAAGAACTGTGAATAAAGTTTTTTTTTCTGAATCAACATCAACATTTGGATTTATTTACACTTCAACAAACCCTTTGAGATTTATAATTATAATACATGGAATTGCTTTTACATTTCAGTGTGTTTTATTCTGTAAAACGCTTGCAAGCGATATCCAGGCCCCGCCCACCTCCTCCTAATTGACCGGGAGTGGTTTCCAGTAACAGACTGAAGGGAATGTTGGACAGGAGTGTCATAGCTGACAAGCTTTTATAACAGGGTCAAAGGTTACTTTTGTTCAGGCTTCATATTTTCCTCTGTCTTCAACTGTTGGACACTCAAAAAGGAGACGCATGAAGAATCTTTGAAATCACATTTGGGTTTCAGAAGTTTTAAAGACATGTCATAATGTTTGATTATTAAATCCATTACAGAAAACAAAGAGTTAAAATGTGCAGGTCAGCATCTCAAATCTAGTTATATCAAACTTTCTGTTGTGGCGTCACTGAGCTTGTCTAAGAAAATTCATGATAATTCTTCATTCTCTGTCTACTGTGTGTGATGTCAAGTTGTACATTTGACACTATAACACATGAAGAGCAAAGATCAAAATATGGCTGCATGTCTGTTTTTATAAAAGAACAAACCTGCCAAAAAGCTTCTATTATTGTTTGAAAGAATAAAACTCCTCAAACACAAATTTAACATTTACATTTAAAAGCTTTGAATTCTCTTTTTGTGGGTCTGGAGACTTAAACTTTAAATATGAATGGACGAAGCCTGAGTGACGTCAACCATCTGTTCCAAAATAAAAGTCCCATCGATGGCGGTCTCCATGCTGGAAATGCTGTCTCAGTCTAACTTCCAGTCAACCTAACGACAGGCTGAGAGCTGGAGCTGAGGCGGGTTTTAAACCTCCTGACAAACCTCCATGAGCTAATCACACCTATTTGTTTTTTTGAACCAGGCTGTAAACATGTTCATCTCTGCTGTAAAAACAGGCTTTTTAGAATGGGTGTGTATGTGACTTCCTGTGCTTCTGCAGCCAGCCTCTAGTGGACACTCGAGGAACTGCAGGATTTAGCACTTCAGCATCTGCTTCAGATTTACTTTGGTTCCATTGTGATATTTGTGACACAAGCAAATTGTTGATTGACACAGTTGTAGACGAGTAACTCCCCGGCTATTCAACTTACGATCCCTGTTTTTGTAAACTGTAAAAGGGTCTGGTTCTTTTTTAACACACTTAACAGTTTTCAGAATCAGAATCACAATCAGGGTTTATTGCCAAGTACATTTACACACACGAGGAATTTGGAAGGTGTATTGGTGCTAAACAAGTTTTCTGTCAGTAACCACTTGTTGCAGGTCTCAAATCAGTGCTTCTTCATGCCTTATTTATTCTTTGTAAATCTCATCATTAATTCTTCCATCATAAAAAAGTACAAATTTTGTACAAGTTTTGTGTTTGTTAATTTGATGTGCACATATTTGAATGTTAAAATGTAAAAAAGAAAACTTTGTAATCCTGTCAAAGATTTTGCTTCTGTTAAATTGAAGAGATCAGATGTTTTGTTCAGAGCAGAAATAGACAGAGTTGAGAAACAAACCTTAATTGATGCAGATAAAAAAATGTTTTTGCAGGTCTGACAAACTGAGAGAGAATTTATCGTTAAAAAGCTCCAGGATTTATCCTAAAAGTTTGAACAATTTCTAGAGAAGTTTGAGTGTAAGCGAGGGAGTTTGTTTGCACAGATGATAACAAACTTGTTTACAGATGAACTCAAATCGAGTGCTTCATTGTTTTTTTAATCTTTACCATGACTAAAGAATAATGTAAGCTATAAGTTGAATCTTTGCCTTGAACCATCCAGCTCTCAGTTTGTGTGTTTCTCTGCTCATTCTGGACTCTGCCTCAGGTATTTCTCACCCTGTTGAGACGCAGAGTGAAGAGGACGAGAGGATCCCGTCAGTGCCTGGGAACCTGAGGGATCCTGAGAGACAGACAGACAGACAGACAGACAGACAGAGAGAGGACAGGGGGACCCACCGTAAGAGATCATGCTGTGAGGAGAACTGCTCAGGGAAAGCTTAATCAGGTCATTTTTACCCCCCTCATCATCTGTGTCCTGAAAGTGTCCGGAGTGGGATCTGTCCTGGTGTGAGGGGACTCTGCAGCACCATGGGAGCCTCCAGTGACAAGGTAAGAGGGTGATGGTCTGCTTTCTTTTGATGGTCTTCTGGTTTGTTGTCTATTTGGCCCGTTATGGGACCAGAGAGCTTGATCTGTGGTTCTGTTACAATCGATGATTAGTGTTAATATTGAAGAAACTCGTCAGCTTTAGCCGTCTTAAATGAAACAAGCAGTAAGAGGGACATTTGTTCGGCTCTATGGGTGAAAAGGATCAGAGCACAGTTTAGTTTTTACTGACTTAGAGTCTGACTCAGAAAGTTTTTGAAGTGCACACCAAAGTTTCAAAATAGCCGGCCTCAAAAATCTTTATTTCCTAGATTTTAAAATAAAAGTCATTATAATGCAGGTACAAACACAAGGACGTTAAAAGTGGTTTGAATATCCATAACTTCCTGGTCAACGAAAGGTAAAATAACTCAAACAAATAAGGCAACACTAGAATTAAAAACAAACAATCAAATCCAGGTGAAAGTCAGAGTTAAAGAGTATTAAACATTGAAAATGACGAGTAGAATTACAAAACACAAGAAACTTGCATTTCATCCTCAACTTAAAGTTTTCTTGCTTTGTGTTTAAATGTTTTGTTTGTGGATAGATCCGATGATTAACAGCTCATTAAAACCTTTTTTTAATTTGATTACCTTCATACTTGCCTGGTACTCACACTGAGCCACACACTGCTCATCCAGCTGTGTGACACTTTTTGTTCTGATAAAGAAGAATATTTAATTTGTTTCTTTTTCTAAAAGTGCTGCTTTACTTTGATCCGTTCTCTCTTTGCATTTTTCTCCTGCTCTTCGACAACCTGTGAGGCATCCAATACTTTGAGAAATAAAAGATGTAAGGGCTCTACACATTTTAAAACATTTGTTCAAACATTGTATGAATTTATTTGAATCTGTAGGAAACCACAAATATTTGTATAAGTACAAAGAACATGGAGCAGAGTGAGACGTCTCACCTCACTGTCCCAGAGGTCCTGCAGGTCAGACAGATTCAGATTGAGAGTTTTTTTATTTACATACTGAACATCTCAGCCTAGACACACAGCATGCAGAGAACATATTCAGACGGAGAGCTAAACTTAAGGGTTTACAGGTCAAACTTCTAATGCATGATAAAATATTTTAATGTAGAGTTGACAGTTACCTTCTGTCTGTACAGACAGTAGCAACAAATACAAAGCCCGCCTCCTCTCCTATCTTATTACAGATAATAAACATAGTGGTCTTTCCATAATTGTAGACAACATGAACGCAGGTCAGTGGATTCAGAGCGGAGGTAGAAGTTTGTGATTTGTTGAGATGTTTTGAATTTTAAAGCTTTCCCTCCAACACTTGATTAGACAAGAAATCAAACGGAGGGATCAGAAGTGACACCAGGAATCTGTTTGGTTTTATTCAGTGTATTGTCGCTTTTTATTGACATCTTCTTAAACTCCAGCGTGCAGCTCCTCCAGCTCTGCTCAAATGTTCAGGATTTTTTTTTTTTCCCCTCTGTGAAGCTTCAGGAATGTCAGATGAGTCTGAGAAGAACTCAGCGCTTTCCTCTTGACAAAGAAACCTCTCAGTCTGTTTCATTCTCAGCCCAAACACCAGCAGAGAGTCTCTCCTGAGCAGCTCAGAGTCCTGGAGGAGTTCAAGAGGATTCTCTTTTATAAATGTAGTCGACTCTAACGTAGTTCTGATCCCGTTTGACACGACTGACACTAACCTGAGGTCGAGAAGTCTGGCTTGTTGCTCCCTTTGAAACAGTTTAATTATAAAGTGTATTTAACCTGTGCATTAAAGGGTACTTCAAGTTTTATTTTTAAACCTGGGTCCTATTTTTTTTTTTTACACAGTCTTAAGTGATCTAATAGTACAAAAACTTTTCCTCAGGCAGAACGGCGTCTCTCTCATGTCCACAGGTCGCCCCAGTCGCCTGCTTATAGCTCTATGTATGCTCGGCAGCGGGCCGCGGTTCTCCCACGAGACGTGTGTACGACTTTACGGTACTAGCCCGTTAGCACGTCTCTGTTCTGTTTGATAAAACAGCTGAGGCTAAGAGGAAGAGGAGGGTGTCGGATGAAGCTAAGAAAAGAAAATAGATTGAACGTCCCTGCTGATATTATTCAGAACAGATCAAGATCGATATCAGTGTCATCGATGACTCATGTTTAGCAGCTTTACCGGCTGCAAGAAGTCCTCTTTCTCAAGTTAGGTTTGATACAAATAAATAAATGAATCCATTTTACGATAAAAGTCGTCTCTACAGCGGGCTGTAGACGCTAGCAGAGTCAGATTTAAGCACTGAACCTTGTCAGGCGATGTGGTTCTTTTTTGTTTTCTAACAGCACCGCCCCTCTGCTTGTCAACAAATCCTTGCTGTCTGTGATGGGGAGCCAGAACAGCAGTGTGAGTTTTACGACAGTGCAGTTGCACTCAGAATCCTTCGGTGGGCGCCAAAGCTCACCAAACGGAATTCCTACATTATGTTGCTTTAATTTTGTTGCATAAATATTCTGTCAGATCCTCAACACATGTAAATGATCTTCCTCCTGCTGGGAGCTGAACTGACTCTCTTCATGTTGTGTCTTCTGAGTTCTTACTGAATGTTTGAACTGAAGAGGTAAAGAAAGCTGCTGTGTGTTTATCCTCCTGCAGACGTCTCTCCTCTCCAGGCTGCTGCTGTTCACGCTGTGTGTCGTCTCCTCGCTCTGCCAGGAGGAATATTCAGGATACCACTCAGGTCAGAGCCGCTCCACTCTGTTTCATATTTAAACTCAATAACTGCTGTATGATGGTTCCACGTTTATATTACAGTCATGCATTCTTTGAGCTAAACATCACATCATGAGGATCAGAATCAGAGAAGTCTGACTTATTGTCAAGTTTGTTTTCAGTTGGTGTTTGATGCATAACAGCAAATAAAGAAGTCAAAGTAAAAATAAAAATAATACTTAGGGGGTGCTGGATAGCCTAGCAGTTATATTACACGCCCCTTGTACAGAGGCGGTAGTCCTCGTTGCAGCAGCCGTGGGTTCAAATCCGACCTCGGTCCTTTGCTGCATCTCCCAACGTTTACTGTCTCTCTTCATCTTCTCCAATGAAGGCAAAAAGGCACCTACAATATTTCACAAATTTTCTCCAAGACTAACGATGTGTTTACCTTTGAAGTCAGATGTTCGAGCTGGGAATCTAACATGACGTCAGACCTGATTTTAAATGTATTAATAGTCTGAAAAAGCAACATGGACGCCTCCAGGAGTACCTTTGTTTTGTAATTGAACACCAGGTGGTAACAACACACTACGGGATAGTTTGCATGCAAAAATAACATGACAACATGTCCACAGATAGAACTCACACGTACCATCTGTGTGATTAAACCTTACTGTTGATGCACGGAACAGCCATGTTGGATTTTAGCTCAGATTACTGTAGTTCCTCAGAGTTTCCGAGTTGGAGTTCTGACTGCAGGGCGGCGTTCTTGATGACATATCTGACTGGCTGGATCTGAATTTTCGACTTTTGAGATCAAATGGAACTCACCACTAAACACACCAGCTGCGTGTGGATTGACCCGCCCTCTGCAGTTCTTTGTGGTTGGATTTTTATGTTTGAGTTTTAGAAGTGGGTCAGGTGAAAGGCTCCTTCAGGATTTGAACATCTCACACCCAGAACAAGAATGGAGTCCTTACACCAATGAGCCGCTCACATGTGAACTGACCCACAGAAGCAGGTGTGACATGCTGTGTTTGACATTTCTCTGTCCAGGTGAGGAACACACCTATGAAGGCTCCCTGGTGGACCAATATGACAACGTAGCCTCCCCTCAGCCCGGTGAGCACAGAGACCATCACTCTTAATATATCCTGGTTGTATCTGACCAGCAGCTCTGATAGAAACCACAGACTAGACGCTCGCTGTAATCATGAACTGTCTTCTTGTTGAACCATCAGAGTATCCACCTGAGCCGACTCGCAGCTACGACGACCAGAGGCCAGAGGAGGAGGACTACGACCCTTATGGCCCCGCCCCCACTCAGGTCACCATGATTACTGAGGACGCCTTCCCCTACGCCACCACCACCGAGTCCCACTACGCCAAGGAGGACACAGAGACCATGCAGGTGAGACCGGCAGGATGAGGTGTGTAGATTCAAAGGAGTAAAAACATCATGAGTATCTTTTTTTCCTGAGCTCTCCATCACAACACATCATCACAACACAACACGCCTAATAAAGCGTAGTTATTAACGATTTGTTTATTTGTCAATCGAGCTTCAGCATGGTACGGGACAACTCGGCCTAGTGTGAGTGCGCTCTTCATTTCATTTTTAAAAGATGAAGGAACTCTTAATATGTTGGTGAAAATGCAAAGTGACAAAATGTGCAAAAAATAAAACCAATAATACCCCCTCTCTCTCTAATCTCCCCTTTGTTGTTGTTGGTTTTTTAAAAATAAAATGCACCCTTTAACTGTAATAATGTTGTGTTTCAGGTCCCGTATGAGTATCCTCCAGAAGGTCCAGACATGGACTCCCACGAGGAGTCTGGGCTCACTGGAGGCCTGGAGGAGGGGCCGACAGAGTGTGACTGTGAGCCCGGGGAGCCTGGCTTCGCTGGCTTTGCAGGACCAAAGGTAACAAGTCATTTCATCCTTAAATGGTCGCTTCATCCTCGGCACAAAAACCAGCTGCTGATAGAGACGAAGAAACACAATAACACCTCAATGATGGAGACGCTATTATTCATCTGTTAACACTCAAACCTTTGAAACATCATGTTGAGCACATGTACTAAATTATTTTCCTTCAGCTGATGCTTAAAACAAAAAAAAAGAGAATTTATGAGTTTTCTGACTTTTCTTTTTCTTTAAAATTAAAATTTAACCGTAAAACTTCAAAGGTAGCCCACCCCAATTCAAGGCCCAGTCCCTTTTAATAGCCTGGTGTTGCTGCACGTTTTGACATATAATACAGCTCTCACTTAGAGGCCCCTTTACATGTAGTGGATCAGACATAAGGAAAGAAAACAGCAAGACACAAAAACAAAGATTAACTCCCAAGAAAGACAAAATAATGATCATATGTGTGCAGGCTGAGAAGCAGGTTTACAAAGCAAGATCAAATAAGTGAATCTATTGATATCCTAAGTTTGTACACAGTTAAATCATTTCTTTCTGCTTTGAATTTATAAAAATTCATAATCTTTCCCGTCTTTGTTGTGCATGAGTTTTGTTTGAAAATAATGAAAAGCGCGTCTCCTTTTGACGCCTGTCCTAAATAAAGACAGGGTCATTTCATGGACGGATGTAAATCAAAGTTTTATGGTTACTCTGTTTGTAGAAACATTTCAATAAAGAGCGTTCATCTGCATTCATACAGCAGGAATCAGTTAATGCCAACAGTCGTCTTGATTTGTAGGTTTATTTTTCCAGATCTGTGACTGATTCTTTTTCTACTTCCTGTCAGGGATCCAGAGGTCTGCAGGGTAAGACTGGAGTGCCAGCAGCTCAGGGCAGAGAGGTGAGAGACTTAAACATCATTACTGCCTGTTTCTGAATAAACAGAAACGCAGAGCTGCTGTTTTATCTGTATATTTGATTCTTAGGGTTATAAAGGAACCAAAGGGGTCCGAGGAAGAGGAGGAGACACCGGACCTGTGGTGAGTGAAATCCCCTCAACACCACCGCATATCATGACTTCTTCTGATGGATGAACAGGCACTTAAAGATAGTGTTGTAGTCGAGACCACACTAACCGAGAGCAAGACATACCTGAGACCAGAGTGCTCAGAGACTGAGACAAAACCAAGACCAAGACCAAGACCAAGACATTTAGGGATCGAGACTGAGTCAAGACCAAGACCATAAATATCACTGAAAAGTCATCATCTTGTGTTTAAGGGAGCGTGTCACTCACTTAGAGCTCAACACCAGGATGGCTGCGTCCGTAACCGGGGGATAAAAATCAATCAAAATTAATGAATTGAAGTTCAAGTCCGCCCAGTCTGAGACCGAGACTAGACCGAGCAAAAATGCTTTAGAAAAGTGGTCTCAAGACCAGGATCGATTTGGATTATTACAACACTACTTACAGCATTGTTATAATAAATACACAAACTGAAAGTAAAATTGAAACTGGATGAATAAAGTGAAAGTGAAACTGGAGCTGCAGGGTCGATCTTTATAAAGGAAGTTTGAACCAAACAAGAAAATTTAAGTAAAAGTAAAAAATCAGGAAAGTTTCAGAAAAATCCCTTAAATCTTTTTTATTTGAATATATTTGTTTATGAAACAAAAACTCAGATGAGATCTTTTATTTTGGAAAAATTCCCTTTCAGTGAAATATGTAAAGAGTGTAGAGTTTCACCGATTGGGAAATTAGGGGCAATACCAATAATGACACTGGTTTGTTCAACAGGTGACCTCTTCTCTGATTCAGTAGTTAGGTCTTCTAAATGTCCTCGTTTAATTGATTTGGCACAACAAATAAACAGGCTCAGGCAACATTATCTGCTGATCTGCTGATGTCTTTCTGCTTTCTGTATCGTCTGATACAGATGTTGAAACCAATGCATCCCTGATATCGTGTCTAAAGTAGTCATATTATTTCTGCAGATATGATATGAGATAAGCTGATTCTTTACTGAAGAGTCGGAAAATTCTTTAAAAACCTGAATATTAGGTTAAAAAATTAATTTCTTAATTGCAAGAAGAAGAAGAAGTAAGAAGTAAAAAAATATAAATTGAAAATCTTTTGCGAGATTCCAACAACACAAAGTCTTTGTTTCTGAATGAGAAATATTAAATATAAAACAGTAAACTATTATCATTGTGTCTTTGGATTTAATTTATTTAGTCCCTGTTAGTTTTTTTTCTTGGTTTTTGACCTGATCCATCGTCCTGCAGGGCGACCCCGGGCTCGAAGGAGACGATGGAGCGTCTGGTTTCTCTGGAGCGATGGTGAGTTCAACACAGAAACACACGGAAAGATCATCACCGCCGGCAGGTCTGCTGGAGGTTTTTTATTTAAAAAAAAAAAAGATGTTCCTTTCAAAAACCACTTTTACCACAATTGAACTTTATAACTTCTGGATTCTGGATTGGAACTGGATTGGTTTTAAACTTAAAGATCACATATTGTGTTTTTTTGTCATTTAAAGGGAGAACCAGGACTTCCAGGAGACCCAGGAGAGCAAGGAGTGCTGGGTCTGAAGGTAAACGAATTATCAGATTACAGACCCAAAAAACGCATATGATATATTTTTCTTATGTTGTTATTTTTACTTCTTCTTTTTTTTTTATTTTTTTTTTTTTTTTTTTTTACGAGCATCAGGAATAAACTGCAGCTGTTTCAGTGTTTTATTAAAATCTGACCTCTCGTCTCGTCTCGTCTCGTCCGCAGGGTGACATCGGCATGGAGGGACCCCGAGGAGGAGTGGGAGATCGTGGTGAGACTGTAAGGAAACAAACACTCTGATTGAATGATATCTGAACTTTACTGTAAACTGAGCTGAAGAGAAACTAAAAAGCTGCCCTCAAATCTTTCCATTACATTTTTTCTTGTTGATTTTCCATGGAAGACATTTTGTACGACTGATCTGAGCTCCGAACCGACCCGTGAACCCCTTCACTTTGCCGGTTTTTAACACGGTCAGGACGCTGCGACATTTCTAAACATGCATGAAGCTTTATTTCTTTATACTGATAGAAACAGTGTAGATGAATCTAAGGTTAGCTGGATGGCTGGTTTGAATCTGCCGTCTATTTACGGCATCCTGAAATATTAAAAAATACAAAAACACACTCAATCATAGTTAAAATACTACAGTGTATACAAAGAATGTAAAAATATGATGAACGGTTTGAAACCTTTTGTATGAAACAAAAGTGTATTATTTAATTATTAAATTATTTCATCAACTTGCTGAATTAGAGGTCCAATCAGTGAGCTGTGTAGAGAGTGAGATGATAAAGGTATCTTACTCTCTGATCATTAAGGAAACATGCTATGTTGAAGTGCTGGCTTCTCTGACATCAATACAGCAGCCAGTATGTCCTCCTTCTAACTTTAGATTCTGCTCCTGAATGCTCTGGATTTGTTTAGACCAGAGAAGGTACGACCCCCACACGGCCGTTTTGGACGCCCCTTGGTTTGCCAGATATGAGACCAGTTATCAGGTCAAACCAGTGTCCACAACATGGCAACCTGCGTGAGCGTTGACTCTATTTGGACTGCAGTACCCATTTTAAACACTAGGTTTATTAACAGTCATGAAAAATCAGTCAATCAGCTGAACTATTACTTTATTAATTTTTAACCCTTTATCAAAGGTTTTACCCTTTCCCAGTTTGGGGTTAATAAAGTTCATCTAATTATTTGTGTATTTTAGTAACTTAGCATCACATACAGAGTTAGATTAGAACTCCATCTGAATCCCAGAAACAGCTTCTTTAAGAGGAAAATCCCTGAAAGAAAACATGTTGAACCGCAGCCTTGTGAGGTTTCTCCGGGGCAGAGAGAGACTAAAATATCAACTTAGTTTTTATATCAAAGACTATCATGTTTAGAGTAAACATGTAGCAGCAGGTTAAGAGAGCAGCAGACATCAGGGACTCTCCCTGCAGACTGGTGTAAACATACAGGTGTTCTTTAGCTGCTGTTTTATTTGTCTATTCTCCCGTTTGGAAATCACCCAGACTTCATCTCCCCCTCCGTCACCTGCTGCTTTAATTAAAATCCCAGCGGCCATGTTTATTCTCCTTACAGTTCATCAACAAACAGGTGGAGCGGTGACGCAGTTAAAGAGATGGGTGGTGAAGTTAGGGGTTTTACCCGGCAACAGCCATGATAACATTTTAACATTTTTCAATTTCACTCCTCAAACCAACAGCTTCAGATTAGGAGAAATAACATCTCACTTTAAGATCATCCCAGAGAAAATATTTAGTTTTCCACCCCTGATAAATATTTATACTCCATTTATTTTAGAAAACTTCAATACATTTCTTAAAATGTATTTTTGGCTTTTTTGTGCCTTTATTGGAGAGATAGGACAGAGATAGAGTCAGAAGAGAGAGAGAGAGAGAGAGAGTGAGGGAAGGAGCGACAGGTCAGATTCAAACCTGGGCTGCCTGCTTGGAGGACTTCAGTCTCCATACATGGGGCGCTCTCACTAACCACTGCACCACCAGCGCCCCAACTTCAATAAATTTAATATGAAAACATTTCTGATCAATCTTTTTAATTTCTTTCATGTCTTCATTCATTATAATTCTCATTAGTTTGATTGTAAACCTCCGGTCTTGAAAAAAATGAAGCCAATGCGGAACTGCAAAATCATGCAGTATGTCGAGTGTCCACTAGAGGCTGGCTCCAGGAACTCCGGAAGTCACATACACATGACTGGCAAAAAAGCCGTTTTGCAGCAGAAATTAACACATTTACATCCTGGTACAAAAAAAACAAATAGGTCTGATTAGTTTTTGTCATCACTGGTACACACTGTGCGGTGGTTTAATTATTTTTAGACCATCTAATTTGATTTTATGAACGATAGGTGTTGTCTATAGTCATGCAAGTAGCTGACCTGATTGACAGGTGGGCACGATGTAACGGTTTGTCAGGAGGCTTAAAACCCGACTCAGCTCCAGCTCTCAGCCTGTCGTTAAGTTGACTCACATCTCTCCCATATTGAAATCTCTGCACTGGCTCCCCTCACTTTCAGAGCCCTTCGTGTTCCTGGTCATTGCAGGATTTTATAAAGTCGGTCCATGGATACTCGTATGTTGTGTTTTGTTGATGTAAAGCACTTTGTGACCTTTGTCTGTGAAAAGTTCTTCTTAGATAAACTTTACTTACTTACACACACACACTCAGGTTATTGTTATTTTCAATAATATATGTTCCATTCAGGGTCGTCATGGTGATGCTGGACCTTCTGGACCAAAGGGAGGGAAAGGTATCACGGTGAGTACATATACCCCAAGTTTTCTTACACTTACTGTTCGAGAATAACTTTCATGTGTGACCAGTGAGGATCTTTTTTTTATGTTTGCAAAACCACAAAAGACTTCATTTTTGTTTTACTAAATAAATGCTGAAAAATCAACCTCACCTGTGCTAATGTAAATTTAAATCTGAGAAGAACGGTTGTTTATTTATTCTGAATTTAATGGGGAGAAAGGTACGATTATCGTCAGGTGTGTTTGCATGTGTTGCCAACCTTTCCTTCATTTCTGTCTCTGCTCTGCTGTGTTTGTCCACTCAGGGGTCTCACGGTGACAAGGGGAAGGAGGGTCCTCAGGGGCGAGACGGACAGAAGGTATGGACGACAAAAAAACCCTGTCAGGCTTTGAAAAGAGAATCTGACCTGATAAGATAGTGTTCCTTCCTGTCACAGTGTATCTATGGACACTCTTCTGTATACTGGAGTGTAGCTGCACTTCCTTCTAATCACCAGTAGAGGCCGATGGATCGCTAACTTGATGTTGATGAACGTCTCCTCTTCTCCTGCAGGGTCAGATCGGAGCTCCAGGGTTCCCAGGTGATGTCGGCGACAGAGGATACAATGTAAGAAAGACCCTCAGTTCTATTTATAGCTCATGAATCTGTAAAATACTATTCTGAGTTTGGATTTCTGCTCAGGATGAACCACTTTCCTCCATCAAATCTTCAATTTAGAACAATAAAGAGATCCACATATGTTTCATAAAAAAGCACACTCAGATGTTCACAGGTGATCCTTACCTCAGGAGGAGTGTCTGCTCTTTAACGTCAGTTTCATCCTGGGACTTTGGGTCGCTGCTCTGCGGGACACATTTTCATAATTGCTGCTATACTCCAGGGCAGTCATTTCCCCCGCTGCATGTCTGCTGTGTGCATTCTCTACAGAGGTGCTTCTTGTCAACAGGCAGGGCAGGAAACTGCTTGGGGGGCCCC
Source organism: Labrus bergylta (assembly GCF_963930695.1). Lineage (NCBI taxonomy): Eukaryota > Metazoa > Chordata > Actinopteri > Labriformes > Labridae > Labrus > Labrus bergylta. Next base: position 30,305,812 of record NC_089202.1, read on the forward strand.
AGACCAGTAAGGGGCCCCTGAGGGCTGACACACTTTAGACCACACCATGGCTCAAAATGTGCACACACTACTGCAATGACAGTAGGAAAACCTCCCTAACAGAGGCCCCATCTGACTCACTCTCCTTGCGCTGCTAAGCGTTGCATATATTATTACTGTGAAAGTCAACAAGGGGAGGAGTCAGCGTCAGGACCCTGGCAGACATGATGGTGATTAACGCCGGTCGGAGGTCCACCCAGTACATCTAGAATCACCACTGACTCTCAATGGGACGTTCCAGCCACTATTAGGCCCGTGTCCACCTGACGCTTTTTCTCTGAGTTTTTTTTTTTTAATTGCTCCTAATGAGGAGAGAGCGTTTGCAGCAGCAGGCGGCCGCCCCGAGAAAAGACACAGGGTCCAGCGTCGTTCCTCTGAGAGCACCGCCCTTTTTTTGTGCGGCTGCTCTGTGTGTAGAAAATATTTCAACTTTTCAGAAGGCCGCTGTTGACGTCAGTAGATGGGTTCGGGAGTTGTCACATTTGCAGCCAGAAGAGTGGAGGAGAGATACAGAGAGCTTTATGATGTGTTTGACAAAAGTGATCACACAGGAGACAGGAAGGTTGTGGGAGCATCGGCTGTTGTCATAGAGACAAGACGCATATTCAGCGCTTTTATTTTCACCCCCCCAACACTTCAACCTGGCGCTCCTGAGCACACTGCCAGAGCTTTGATGTCTGAAAGAGAAACGCCAGGTGGACACGGGCGCTTACAATTTCATGACGTCTCTAAAAGAGAAGTGTTAAGGTTTAAGGTTACGACTCAAATAATGATTTCCTTTGCTTTATTCTCTTGAGCTGTTTTTCCTGGGATTAGGATCAGTTTAGTTTTTAACCTGAGTTTTATCGGTATTTACACTTTGAGTTTTTCCATCTGGATAAATTATTCTCTTAAACGATCTCTTAACGATTTTACATCAGAATATGATCTGTGTGTTTGCACATTCTTCACTTTTCTTTCTATTTCCTGTCATCAAAATGTCCCACAATCAATCTTTGGATTTTAATTCAGATCATCTGATTTTCAGGACTGATGGATTCATGTGTTTGACACGTTTAAGTCAAATTGTCCTCCTTTATCACGTTTCCATTATGACAGATGATGCTCTAAGTAGGAGCGCTGTAACGTGACCTCTGTAGAAAACATGAGGGCCTTAAAAAAGGAAATTTAACATTTAATGTATGATCTGCGATTGATATTTCAGTCCTTCTCCCTCTATCTTTTAATGTATTACCTCCTCATTCTGCAGAGATGTTTCAGTGATAATCTGAGCAACAGTCTTTTCTGTTTTTCCTCTTCAGGGTTATCCTGGACAGCCGGGACCCTTTGGACCCACTGGACCAAAGGTACAAACAAACAAACTTGTTTATTTCACTTTTAAAGATCACTGAAAGGTTAACGTGGGATGGTTCTCCTTTTACATCAGTGGGTGTGAATGTGAGACTCTGTGTGGGAGTCTGATGAACATCTCATGATTACATCCCACACATCAAATGAATAACACTCACCTCATGAAGCATCCAACTGACTGATAGCTGTGAAGGCGAGATAAGAATCGAAGAATTGACTGACCTTTATGACTCTGAAAGGAAATTCTGCCGCCATCCACTCTAGAGAGGGGGGGGGGGGGGGGGGGGACAGCTCTCTATGATGTTTAGAATTTAGACTGCAGTACCCATTTTAACCACTAGTTGTCAGGGTTACATACTGCTCCTTTAAGAGTATTAACAACCCAACATTTTGGTACATTGTAGAAAGTATCTTCAGTTGTCTCTAAAAAAAGAAAAAGGGTATAGAACCACTTCCATGTCATTATCGAGACTGACCCTGAGAACATTTGGCTTTTTTTATTTTTTTTATTTTTTTATTTATTGAGTTTTTCCATTTTGAGAGGAAACAAACAATAATAACAATACTGAAAATAAACTAAACAAAAAAAAACACCCCAAACTAACAGGAACATTTGGCTTTTGATTAAAAATACAACCTGATGTTTTTCTAAAGTTTTGGATCTTTTTGATACTATTGATCATTTAAATATCAGAGATTTTAAAACACTTATTGAAAATCCTGACAACCTTAGTAAAGTAAAAAGTTCTTTATTTATCTCTGAGAATAAATTGTTTATAAGTTAACATTTCTTTAACACCGTTGATTAAGTAAGTTTCAAGTACCTCGTATTACTACTAAACAGCTGTTGAGTTGTCACAAGAAGACGTTGTGATGAAGAGATCACAACAAAAACGAAATAAGGAACAAAGAATTGAGGAATGTTGATCTCAAAATAAACAACATGTGGAAACAGTGTGACTGTATGATAATCAGCAGCTTAACAGTCACAGGCTGTGTCACTGCAGAGGTCATGTGGTCTCATGTTGTCCCAACGAAAAGCAAACAAAACAAACAAGACACATGGGGGGGGTACATGAACTTCAGGGTAAAAATTCACCAAACACACTGTACAGTAGTTCAATATAGCAAAGATTCAGGGGGAGCGTAGTGGTTAGTGTGCGCGCCCCGTGTACGGAGGCTGTAGTCCTCTAAGTAGGCGGACAATACTGATTTCTGATTCTAGCCTTTGTCTTATCTCTGAAAAATCTGATGAAAAAGCCCAAAAATAAACCTTTAGAGGCACCGCTTGCCTAGTGGTTAGTGTGTGCGCCCCATGTACAGAGGCTGCAGTCCTCAAAGCAGGCTGCCCGGGTTCAAATCCAACCTGTGGCATCTTTCCTGCATGTCATTCCCCACTCTCTCTCTCTCTCTCCCTGATTTCTGAGTCTATCCACTGTCCTGTCTCTAATAAAGGCATGGAAAAAAAATTGACCAGAAAGACCCTGCACATTATACTCATAAAATCAAAAGTGATGCAGAGGCACATCAATCAATCAATCAATCAATCAATCAATCAATCAATTTTTATTTGTATAGCGTCAACTCATAACAAGTGCTATCTCGAGACACTTTACAAAAAGCAGGTAAAAGACCTTACTCATTGTTATGTTACAAAAAGCAGGTAACAGACCTTACTCATTGTTATGATACAAAAAGCAGGTAAAAGACCTTACTCATTGTTATGTTACAAAAAGCAGGTAACAGACCTTACTCATTGTTATGATACAAAAAGCAGGTAACAGACCTTACTCATTGTTATGTTACAAAAAGCAGGTAAAAGATCTTACTCATTGTTATGATACAAAAAGCAGGTAAAAGACCTCACTCATTGTTGTGTTACAAAGATCCGGCCTATCCATCATGAGCACTTTAGCAAAGCAGCAAAAGCCCCTTTGGAGACATTATTCTCCATTAGTAGGCTACCTATAATACGAGTGGTGAGTGACAGCGGTGTGAAAATGGCCACAGTCAGCCTTCGTTGCCACTAGTTCTTTGCCGTCTGCTTGGTGTGTCAGGGCCTTAACAGTACACTGAGATCTCCTCCTCATACCCCTGTACCCACTAAGACCCCTAATGGGCAGCTCTCTCCATATTAAACAGGTAAAGGTACCAGCCATGAGTCATTCATGAAGCACACGCTGGCGTTCACTCCCAGTTAAAACGGATCAGTCCTATAACTGAGAGACAGCCGCCTGAAGACGTGAGACAACTGGACTCGTTGTGCTCTCAGGGTTACTGCCTAAAAAGCAGTCGGAGATAAGGAGATCATATACCTCTGACATGATGGCGTGCACTTCTGACCATAAAGACTTGGCAGCTGGACATTCCCAGAACAAATTAAATAATGGAGTCACAGAAGCTCTGCATGAAATCTTATATTAAATAATCTGATACCTAACACATTTTGATGAATTGTTGAAGTACTGTGGAGCAGTGAACGACCACCTGGTGCATCCACTCAGACAGCTACTGATCCGACAGCAAAAACAGAAACCAAACATCTCACTTCACAAAGGGGCTTTAGACTGTGCAGGGTTTGAAATGACATAGGAGTAAATGACTTCTCACTTAGTTATGGGGAAAGTCCGACAGCTGGATGTTACTTATCGCTGAATTCATTCTGTTGTTCATTCCTCCATTGGACTTTAATATGAAGCTCATCAAACATGGGAGTTTTTTCAGCCAACAACGTGGAGAAACATGATAAATGTACCAAAATGGGTCATGATGATATAATGAATGTCAGAGCTGGAACAAGCGAGAAGTTTTGCATCTTCTATTTAGATTCATTTTTGAGCTTTTCATGCCTTTATTTAGAGACAGGACAGTGGATAGAGGAAAGAAGAAGCCACAGGTCGGATTCAAACCCATGCCAGAGTTCTATAGCCTATGTACATGGAGCGCTCACACTCACCCCTAGGCCATGGGCGCCCCGTGATGTGTCATTTTAAATGTGCTGGGAAACCTCTCTTCTTTTTTTCAATTACTCAAATGTTATTGTAGATTTCTTATAAATGTAGTGAGCAATGGAGCCTTGCGTTAGTTCAGGGGGAATACGGTAGTCCTGCCTGCAACCGCCCATCACCTGATCTGAGAACAGCCGCAATGCTAACCAATTATTTTCACACTCTGACAACAAGGCGGTCTATTTAAACCTCTAACTACACCAGCTTCACTCAGCTTGTTTGCTCGTTATGTCTCCAAGATGTCCGTATCATTACATTCAGGTTCGCTCTCAGCAACATCTGTGGCTTGCTGCATTGATTCTACTGAGAGCTAAACACAAACCATAAGTGCAATAAATGGTTAAATCTATGACCAGAGTATTCCTGACTGAACTACAGTTGTGAAAATATTCAATCTTTGAGTTTAAAAAAATATATATACAATCTCTGTTATTCTAATGAAGCATAGTATTGAAAAGTTCTAAAACATGAAAAAAAACCAACTACATTTTAAATTACATTGAAACACTGTGAATAGCTCAAACTCAGCGACAAACTCTATTTACATACTCGACAAATGACTAAAAGTTTGTGTAAACATTCAACAGAAGGCTGTGATATCAACCACCAGGCTAAATGTCAGACATGTGGGCTTAGTAAATACTAAGTTTACAAACTGTGGTTTCAAAATTTAGAAAACTAAAGAAGACATTTCTGACAGCCATACGTTTGTTATTATATATGATTAATTCATTCTAAATCATTTAAAGTCCTCCTAACCCACATTTCCTGAATCTTCTGACTCATCCACACATGACTTCAGTTTTTATGATTTAGGGGTAATAAAACATTCATAAAGACCTTCGGTTTCTAAAGCATATCATCAAGTTTAAACTCTGTAACGCTTGACTTTCCCAGGGGAAGAATGGGAAATTTCTCATTTCTCAAATTCTCATTTCAGGAAGTATTTTGACATTTTGAAATTTTGAAATGATTTGTAAGGAGTCATTTTCATGTCTGTTCTCACATTACCTTGAACATCAGGGAGTTTCACTTCATGAAAAAAAGAAATGCCAAAACTGCTGAGAGGGTTTGACCTTGTACCTTGTAGATAAAGCAAGTGAAAGCCTCCTGTCTGGATAGCTAGTCAGAATAAAACAGAAACTGGGCATGGATCAAGACAAGGATCAGTCAGTAAGTGAAAGTGCTTTCTGCATAGAATCACTCAAAGACTTATCACATGACACAACTGGTAAAGTTCCCCAAAGTATTTGTTACTTCAGCTATTTGGGAGTCAAGAGAAAGTCTTCTACTGTATACCAACATGTAATCAAAGTAATAAACACAGGAGGGTTGAAAAGTCTAACTGAAAGTAAAACTGCAGCCACAGCAGGGGGCCAGGTTCTTATTAAGCAACAGAAGATTTATTAGCAAAAGTGAAAGCTCCTTTAATTCAACATAAGTAATCTGTCAACATGCTCTGCAGCGGGTGCAAGGGTTGCATTAAATATGTTGCCTCGAGCAACTCTTTGGAAATGTTCTTTTTTGTCAGCAGTTCACCTGATCTCTGTTCTCCGCTCGCTGCTCCTGTACGTGTCTCCTTCTGCTCTCTTAAAGCTGACAAATGTCCAACAACAGAGAACACAAGTCTCTCTGCTGGATTATTTTTAAGCAGACCTTGAAGTCTTCATATGTGATTTTTCACACTTAAATGTAGAAATGAAGTCTATCCTCTGAAAATAACTCTGTGAGTCATGACTGTCTACAATGGGTGTAACACCCGAGTCCCACCGTCTGTGATGTTTTCAGAGTTTTCAGAGTTCAGTTTGTTTACATCGCCCGGACGGCCGGCTGACTCCTCCCCTCGTGTATAAAAGTTGTTTAATTGAGGGACTAGAGAAAAGAAGAATAACATACTGTACTCACTGCTTAACTGTGTTTCTAGATCACGCTCATTTCAAGTAAATTTACATGCAGTGTGAAGATACCAGCATAATAAAGATCGCTAGCATTAGCATGCTAATAGAATATTTATGGCAGTATAACACATAATATCTGCAACATATGTGTTGTTAAATTAGAGTAAAAGGCTAATTTGCTAGTGGTGTGACGAACTATCTGACTCCATTCGTTCTGTAGAGTCTCTTTGTACCTTTAACAAAGACTCAGCTCTTTATGAACACCTACAAACTTAATCCATTGGATGCTATTGTGGGGAGCATATGTGAACAGCCATGTCAGGAGAATATCCAGAGTGTATATGTGAAAACAATTCTATTAAGAGGAAGCATTAAGTAGGGAACTGGAGCTGTCATCTGGGCAAACCCAGTAAGCCTATGTCAGTTGACTCTTGACATCAAGTTTTGTCTTACTGTTTAAGTTCCCTGTTTTTGTTCTTCTGTTTTCTCTAAGGGCACTCAAGGTCAGAACGGCATGCCCGGCAGTGATGGTGACCCCGGAGAAGATGTGAGTTTATACACAATAAGACCCCCCAAATACCTCCCCCGTAGTTGTTAAAACGCCTTTTGTTCCCTCTGTCTGTGTTTTATTTATTTTCCTCAGGGTCCTATAGGAGTCCCGGGTGTGATAGGAGACCCTGGAGAGTTTGGTCCCAAGGTAACGAACACAACTGCCTCTACACTGATATAGATAAAAGTGAAGATACAGTTCTTTATTAATGGAAAATACCTTAAAGGTCACATATTCTCCTCCTCTTCAAGTCTCAGAGCTCCTCAAAACATGTGTGTGAAGTTTCTAAATCCATTCTGATCCTGTATTTGATCATGTCTATAAACCCCTCTATTTCAGCCCTGCTCAGAACAGGCTGTTTCTGTGTCTGTACCTTTAAATATGTAAATGAGCTGTGACTGACCACGCCCCCTCTCTGGAAGGTCTTGGGGGTCTCTGTGCTTTCTCGCTCCATGTCCTATTGTTTACGGTGAGAAGGCAGACTCAGAAGGCAGAACAAACACCTAGCTGTGGGAGTGTCACCCACCTGGGGGAGGGGCTACTGCCCTTTGTGATGTCATGAAGGGAAAATCTCCAAACGGCTTGTTTGAGTACACATTTTCTGAAAAGTGGAGCAGGCAGAAGACGGAGAGGATGGACTTTTCTCATTATTGGGGGGTTTGTAGACAGACTAGAGACACATGTTAGAGTTATGAAAGTGTTTTGTTTGGGAGCTATGATTCAACCAGGGGGATTTTATTCATTCAAAATCCAAAGGAAATGAGTCCTGCAGGAATCTGATAGGATGAGTTTCACAATGATACCACATTATTTATCTCAGAACCTGATACAGATAATCATGATTCATGACTTAGGAATCCTTGGTGTGAGTCATTTTTTGTCACAAGATAACCAAGTTGGCGAGATGATGGGACAGCCTCCCCGCCTTGGTATGGTGTACCAGGGCTGGTATGGTGTTCATTGTTAAGCTTTGATTTATGGGGAGTTTGATTACTGGGGCCCATACTTTGGGTGTGGGTGGAAACAGGAACAGATCAAACAGTCCGCTTTGAAATAATCCTGTTGAATTAAACAAACTGAACATCTGCTCAGGATCATAACGTCTGTTCTTCTTCTGCAGGGCAGTAAGGGCGATCAGGGAGTGAGAGGACGTCGAGGCCGAGTGGGCACTGTGGTGAGTCAAGTGATAAATAAAAAGCATCCTGTCACTTTGAAGTGGATGCTGTGATTAGTTAATCAACTACGTTTAATTCCAAAGAACTGAAAAGGGGAACTCCTCTCTCTGAGTCAATCTGGGAATGGCAGGATGTTTATAAATGTAAAACAGGTTTGATCCCACCTGCTTCCTCCTATAACTGCCTCAGTTTGTCTTTATAATCATTACCGACTGAAAAAAGGACATCCTGATTAAGCTCACAAGTGTGAGAAACTTTCACTCTGAGCGGGGGGAAAAAATAAACATGATTTGTCAGCCCTCTCTAAGAGGAAAAGGGAAGCATTTGGAAATGTATCCTGCTCTGAGGGGGAACAGAAAACACAGAATTAACATGTTTTATTCCTGAGAACCTCACAGTAGAAAGACTGATTCATACTCTGATGATGTCATTCACTGAGCAGCTGAAGTGCACTGATTATAAAGAGCTTCTCAAAAGGAAGCCATGGATTTAAACCTTAAGGATCCATCTTTTTTTTTGTGTTTGTGTTTAGAGAGCATTTGTTGTTGCAGTTTGTAAACAATACTCAAACTGGGCCCCTCCTCTTTGGCTCGTCGCCCCCCAGAAGCTCACACTCACTGCAGGATGTAGTGTGTATGTTTACTGCTTGTGCCTACACTGCAAGCTAACGCACACTAGCACTAGCTAACCGCCGGTGTTCATCACCTTCCTGTCCAACAGGAAGTAGACCAACTCCACGTCCACGGGTAAAAGACAACACAAGGTTCACCCTCGTTTTAGAACGAGCTTTATCCGCTTGGTGTTTCTCCTCACTCTCATTATATTTTCTCTTCTTGGCGGCTACATTCACATCAGTCATATTCGCCGATCTGAATGACTCACCTGCTGCGCTGTCATTGGCCAGAAACGTCAATAATCGACCAAAACAAACCAGAAAAAAAGATTTTCTGAAAAGTGGAGCAGGTAAAAGACTGAGAGGATGGACTTTTCTCATGATTGGGGGGTTTGTAGACAGACTAGAGACACATGTTAGAGTTAGAGGAACATGGTGAAGTGTGTGGCCTTTACATTCAGCATCTCTGGAGATAAATGGATCATACAAGTAAAGTCATTTTAGAGAGGACAGTGAGAGGAGGCTTCTTCTTCTCTTTCAAAGCAAAACAAGAGTCATATGACATATGACATCTTAATCCACACATCTGTAAATAATGTAATTAAACCTGCAAGAACACTCTGCTCTTATTTCTACTTGTGTTTAAACATAACATCATAAATCGAAGTAATGCAGTGCTGTAGTTATCAGTGATGCAAATAAAAGATTTATTGCTCGATCTTCGCTCCAACCCTCACCTGTGGTCATGAGCTCTGAGGTTGTGACCGAAAGAATAAGTGGCTGAAATGAGCTTCCTCTGTAGGGTGTCTGGGCTCAGCCTTAGAGAGAGGGGGAGGAGCTCGGAGTAGAGCTGCTCCTCCTTCACATCGAAAGGAGTCAGTTGAGGTGGTTTGAGCATCTGATTAGGATGCCTCCTGGACGCCTCCGTTTTCTGGGCACGCTAGTGCCCAGTGTACCTCAGACACGAGCAATCAACCCTGATGCTGTCACACGGATCAGCCAATCACACGTCGTGAAGGATCAAATCTTGCTGATAATAAATCCAGCAGAGCGCGTAAAATGTTAAAAAAACAACATGGGAGTTTTTTTTCTTTCTCATGAAACATATCTACTTCTGTAGAAGTCAGCTGTTGGAGTTCTGCTGAACTTAAAGTTTTACATTGTGTGAATATAAAACCTCAAACAGCTGTTTGACTGACTCAACGAGACGGGAAAGTCCCTCAGGGGGGAAAAAATAAACAAAAAAACTGTGTTGGAAATTATACACGGAAATGACTTGAATAAAACAAATATGAATGAATGATTAAATAATGGTCAGTGAAGGTCACCAGTGTTGGGCAAGTTACTTTAAAAAAGTAATTAGTTACAGTTACTAGTTACTTCTCCCAAAAAGTAACTAAAGTAGTTACTGAGTAACAAATTATAAAAGTAACTAGTTACTTTGGAAAGTAACTATTGCGTTACTTTCAAGTAAATTTTTAAATGCTCAAATGTGTCAAAGAATTTGGACCCCACCTCCACCCCTCTCTAACAGAACTTAAAATACATGTTCATGTTCAATTATTTATGATAAATCTGAATATTATAATGAAATGGACACTTAATACAATCAATAATTAACAGAAACAGTGTACACAAATCTAAACTATTTTAATGTTGCTGTGGGACAAAGTGAGACTGGCCTCCAATTAAATGTCATGTATTATTGTAGATATTATAATTACTATGATTATATAGTGGATCTGTAAAAATGACATAATAGATGTTTTGTCTGCTGTGGTAGACAAATATTCAAGTTTCTCAAATGTCTGTTTGAGCTCGACATTCATTAGAGCAAGTTGGGCGTCTATATAGTTTGTGAACGTCTTTCTACATGGCAGGCCGACCCCTGCTCTGCTCTGACCGGTATTTTGGCAACTAGTGCTCTGAATGACTCCGACTTAACCATCGATAATGGCAGCATATCCTCCACAACATACCTGGCTACCAGTTTGTTTAGCTCGGCCTGAGACAAAACGTGTGGTGGTGGTAGGGCCGTAAAATCAAGCTTCGGTTGCTTAGGTTTTGTGGAACTGTCTCCTTCTCCTTCGGGGGTCTTCTTGGCCACTAATTTCGTGGACGCATGTAGCGTTGAAAGATGTTTCAATAAGTTTGAATTGCTCGACACCGACGTGGAGAGGCTTTTGACTCCAGGGCATAATGTGCATTTCACGATTACACTCATTCCTTTAATTTCTTGGAAGGAAAAGTAATGGCTATACTTCCACTTAAAGAAGGCTACTGTTGGATGATTTGGGCTCGCCATTCCTGTTTCTCGTTGACTCATTTGTGTCGTTGTGTGTCTGACTATGCATGCTTTCGAATTTGTGTAAACAACACCCGCCCAACTCTACCTCTGATTGGCTCACCATGAAATTTTTACTCTACCTCAGCCAATCGTCATCACTTATGCGGTTGTCTCGTGTCCACACTCACCAAAGAGGAAGAACAGTAAGAAATATCTTTGCCGCTCGGCTTAGAGATCTAGTTGGTCTGATGAAAAACAGCTTCAGTCATAGTAACGCACCACATTTTTTGGCGGTAACGGCGTTATAATGATGGGAAGAGTAATCAATTAGATTACTCGTTACTGAAAAAAGTAACGCTGTTAGTAACGCCGTTATTCCCATCACTGAAGGTCACACAGACACCCTGATGGTAGAGGCTGCTGTGTGACGAGTCCATCAGAAATAACTCATCCATTCATGGAGATCGAAAACCCCGACCTTCCAGTTGAGAGAGGAACGACTTTACCGCTGAGCCACAGCCAACACTTATAAAAACTCCAGACTGTCTGAAAACAAAGCTGTTTTTCACAGGACTTTAAAATGTGACCTTTAAAGATTTCAGGGTGAAGTACCATGGCGGCGCCGTGGTTTTACTTCCTCTTACTTTGCACAACATCGCCTTTGTTTTGATGTTTTTTCTCATCTTTCTATTTACCTTTTTTTTAAACGTCATAAAGTTTGTTTTTGTTTCACTTCCAAAGAAGTAAAGACAGTAACAAACAGTAAACACAGAGATGTTGTTTTCATTCATTGTCTGATCGTTTGTGTCCCTTCCTGTTTGTTTTTCGTCAACAGGGGGCCGTGGGGGAGCAAGGGGATGCTGGAGTACCAGGAAAACCGGGAGTGAAGGGTCTGCAGGGCTCCATTGTGGGTACACAACGCTCGCAGAACAATTCACACATCAGTAGCTGATAGGGTTCTAGTACTCCAAATCAGTCTCAGTCCACTTTTTGAAGGTCTCATCTCAGAATCCAAAGCATTTTGACATCTTGTCTTGGCCTCAGACTGGGCGGACTCCGGATTTTAAACCAAGACCGGTCAAGACCACCACTGATTGGCTATTACGCCACATCATTACTGTGATTAGAAAGAAAACATATAAATTCTATTCTTATGTAGTTTGATTTGGTCTTGGTCTTGACTCGGTCTCGACCCCTAAATGTCTCGGTCTTGTCTTGGTCTTGGAGCTCTCTGGTCTCCGATATGTCTTGGTCTCGGTTAGTGTGGTCTTGACTACAACACTAGTAGCTGATCTATTTATTTTATATATTAATGTGATTAATGTGAATACTGAAAATATGCAACCAAAGACTTAAAGCGAATTAGGATAAAAACAAACGACTCACTTCGGCATGACTTCATAAAGTCTAAAATCACTTCCTTTAAGTGCAGTGATTGAGTTTGTTCTTTTTTCTTCTTTCAGGGGGCCAAAGGTGAGACGGGACCTGACGGCGAGAAGGTGAGAGTCTGAGAGTATCAGACGACGTTTAAGATAAAGAAGATTTTTGTTTTGATGCTGCAGGTGCTTTTGCTATTCCAGAAGATGATGCTGCAGGTGCTACAATCACAAACTTGAAGTACCTTTATTGATAAAGAACCCTCAACTTTTTGAAGTCTTACATCCGTCCACTAGAACAAAAATTAAGGCCACGTTTACAAGATTGTGAAAACGACCACCGTGCACATGGATCCACAATAACAACTAAAAACGCTGTAGTATGCATGCCAGGCTAGAAGTTGGCGGCTTGATTTTCTAATGAAGCAACACGCGCATGCACACATACTCCTCCTTCCAGAGGGAGACGAGGTGTAAACACACCAAAATGGCCAACGCTGATGAACGATGATAAGGTGTTGCTGCTGCTCCCTTCTGGTAGATGGAAGGTTAGGACATTCATGTGCTGCTTGGGTGGTCCAAGATTCAGAGTTTGGAAGTCGTTCCTCTGACTTCAGTGTGTTCATGTGATTTTAGTTCTCTGAATGTTGTAGCAACAGGAAACGCATGGATTCTACAAAGAAGAAGATGTGTGAATGTCTCTGTTAAAAGTGATATTTGAGCAAAAAGTTGATGTGCAATACGTGAATTATTTAAAAAGTAAGTTGACATTAACAAAACATATTTTTCCCCCCATGTGATGATGATTCTGACGGCAAGTCAGGAAGTCGGGCACCTCATTCTTTTCCTAGTTTCCAAGTTATTGTTTTGACTTGAGAGCAGGTGTTCATGTGCATTTTTCACATCGGAAACTCATTTTTCCAATTTGTCCGACACCACATGAATGCAGCATTAAGCCCAGAAACAGGAAGTGGTAAGGGATCCCAAACTGAGGTCAAACAGCTCAAACAGCTCATATTACTTTGGAGTCGTCAGCTGAGCTGTCTGAGAGTTTGTTGTTGTTTGTTCTTCTTTTACATCACTGAGACTACAGGGAGACACTGAGGACCACTATCTACAGAGAGCCTGAAGGGACAAAATAACATGAGATTAAAGGACAGATATGTGTGTGTAACATGTTTATCTATGTTCCACTCATCATCAAACGTGGAGTTTCCCTCTCGTCTGGTGCCTTTTTGTTTTGAATACTGGTTCCTGTTTTTCAGGCTGACTGTTCACTTTCATTTCCAGTCTTTACACACCTGTCCACACACCCACACACACGCACACACACACACACACACACACACACACACGCACACACACACACACACACACACACACACACACACACACACACACACACACACAGCTGCTGTTGTTGTTCGTCTTTCGTCACATGTTGTCGGGTGTGTTTTTACCGCAGGGTGTTTCTGGAAGGAAAGGAATTAAAGGAGCCAAAGGACTTAAGGTAATTTAACAGGAACACTGATGATGAAACACCCACACACACACACTTCACTTCCTTTTTGTAAAACCTGCCCTGATTACATCACTAATCGGTTTTTCTTCCTCCTTTTTTTTACCTTTCAGGGAAGTGTTGGAGACGGTGGAGACAAAGGACAGGTGGTTACTCTGTTTTATTTCTATGACGTCAACATGCAAACATCATAGAAATGTTCCCATCGTACGTCACGGTTAAAGAATCTCTGAAACGGGCTCCATCTAACGCCTGGTTTGACTGTACAATGAGTTATACAGAAAACAAACTGCTCCAACAAAAGTGTGTGAAAGCAGGGATCATAAACACATCATGGCTACTGTGCAAAATAGCTTTTGATTCAGATCCTTTCTTGTCCCATAAGGGGGAGATTTGTGTTGCAGCAGCATCTCACAGAAAACAACACATACAAGGACAACATCACCGTGAAATCTAAATTAAAACAAGGTTAACAAACCAGTCAACACAACACGATATGAAACAAAAGAAAACATCACAGTAAAATCAGAGAATCAACGAAGAGCTCGTATTTAAATGGGAATTTTATACTAAGTTAGTAAAGTGCAAACAGAGCAAGCTAAGGGCTAACTGCTCGCTAACAGGGACAAATGAGACCTGGAGTCTTTTAGTGTTCCTCACAGGAGCTCTGAAACGACGACCTGAGGGTCAAAGGTCAAACACTCTCTGAAGTGGGTGATGTGATCAGACCTCTATAGCCTCAGCTCTCCTCATGACCTGCTGGTTATAGATGGTCAGATTCGCAGCCCGACACCTCCCTGAGGTTTTGCTGCTTGTTTTTAAACAGCCTCCCAGGTCTGTTCTTATTGGTTAGGGTTCAGGCTTCCAGACCATGCAGCAATACAATAATAATAATAATAATAACTTTATTTATATAGCACCTTTTAAAAACACAGGTTTACAAAGTGCTTTGACAAACAGCAAGAACAAAGCAAACTAAACACAGAAAAACATTAACAACAGTAAGAATATAACAGATGCAAAATACCAAAAATAATTAAAAACAATTCAACAGAAAAGAACCCAAAGTGCACGATACACAACCAGACATATATAACCCAACCATCATAAGAACCATCATAAGAACCATCATAAGAACCATCACAAACATTTAACAATCTTACGACTATAAAGGTCAGACAGGAGTCTCTCTGTGTGGAGTCTGCATGTTCTCCTCGTTCATGTGTGGGTTCTCTCCTGGTTCTCCGTCTTCCTCCCACAGTCCAAACACATGCTCGTTAGGTTAACTACTGACTCTAAATTCCCTTTAGGTGTGAATGTGAGTGTCTGGTTGTCTGTCTCTACATGTCAGCCCTGTGATTGGCTGGTGAACAGTCCAGGGTGTAACCCTGCCTCTCGTCCAATGACAGCTGGGATCGGCTCCAGCACCCTGGCTACCCCGAACGGGAAAAAAGCGGTTTAGATAATGGATGGATGGATGTTATATTCCTGAGCTCCTGCCTATTTTTCTGTTAAAGCACTTTGTAAACATCTGTTTTTAATATAAATGGTAAATGGACTTGAGCTTGTTTACGACTACTCAAAGCACTTTTACACCGCAGGTCACACCTCCACATTCACACACTGATGGTAGAGGCTGCTGAGTAAATTGACCATCAGAAGTAAATAATCCATTCACACACATTTATTCACCGCTGGTTCAGAGTCTTTCCCAGGGACACATCGGACATGTGGCTGCAGATAGATAGTTACTCTATTAATGCTTTGCAGGTGATTTCACTTCTCATGTTTTTCCCAACAGCGAGGGCCCAAAGGTGCAGTCGGTGGTACCGGCGTCCCCGGCCCCGTGGGACCGCCTGGCATCCCAGGGACCAGAGGAGAGCGCGGCACCATCGGTGACCTGGGAGTTAAAGGCAAGGCGGGAGCAAAAGGTGTTCCAGGGCCCACTGTGAGTAAAGGATCGTCTGCATACTCTACATGAACTCAACGTGTTGTTGGTGTTTTAAAACATCGTGCAAAGTCACAGGAGTCTCTAAATAACACAAGGCTTTAAACATTTACCCGGGCTAAGAATCAACTCACTTTGATTTAGCACCTGATGCACTGATCTCTGTCTGTCCTGCAGGGTCCTGGTCTGACGGACGAGCAGGTCCTGCAGCTCTGCAAAGGTGTAGTCACGGCCCAGATCTCCCAGTACGCCTCCTCCATCCGCGCCAAGTGCTCCCAGGGCTGCCCCATCAACAACCGCACACTCATCGGGCCCCCAGGAGCCCAAGGGTCCATGGGATCAGTGGGGAAGCCTGTAAGTCCACCTCTAACCTCACTGCTTTGTTAGACGTAAAAGGCGGTGTTAAGTTCATATCTGTAGACTTCAATGGGACGTGTAAATATTAGTCAACACTTCAAATATAGTATACTACTTAATCATTTCGTCTCCGCCTCTGCCTCCTGTCAGGGTAAAGCAGGTAAAGCTGGAGCTAAAGGAGCCAGAGGAGCTCAAGGTGACCGGGGACTGGAGGGACAGAAAGGAGCGCCGGGTAAAAGAGGTGAGATCATGTTCTAACGCTGCTAAAGCCGACCTGTTTTATTCTGCTGATCCCCCATTTTAAAAACTCACTTATGGTGTTACAATGATAAACGTTACTGTTCAACAGTCAAACACGGGGCTGAGAAATAGAGACAGACATCCAGCCACTCTCAAGGTTCAAGGTTCAAGGTTCATATTCACACTTACGGGCAATGTTGATCTGCAGAGTCCAGAGTCAAAGAAAAAGCTAAAGACCCAGCTCTTTCATGAATACCTACTAACTTAATGATGATGGTCTCCATATTATTGATGATGATGATGGTAATGACGATGGTTTTTGTTTGATAACGACGACTTATAAGATGGTTTCTATACTGATTAGAGCTCTCAAGAACTGCCCTCAATGTTGTGCTTTGCCTCTGGTCACTTCCTGTCAGCACCTGTGTGTCCAATCAGACTCAAAGCTGATCGTTTGCTCTTACTGACATTGTTCCCTTTTTTCTAGATCCTTGCTTGTGTTGTTCTTACTCTCTGATGTACGTCGCTTTGGATAAAAGAGTCTGCTAAGTGAATTGTAGAAATTGTAGAATTGTAGAATGTAGATTAGATGATGTCTTTGGACTGTGGGAGGAGGCCAGAGCACCCTGAGAGTACTCCTGTCAGACGGGGATTCAAACCAGGACACCTTCTCACTCTGTGCAGTCCATGACTAAAATCACACCTGGTCCTCAAAGTCATAAAGAGTAATTAGTACGTTTGCTTTTAAGGGGGCTCAAGAGAACGGCATTAAGAACTAAACTGAGAATGGGACAACTAAGGACAAGGCTCATGTCATACAGATTTAAACTGACTGTGATTGTTTTTTTGTTTTTTTTCTCAAAGATTTTGTGTTTTTCTTCACAGGTCAAAAAGGAGCCAAAGGCCTCGCAGGTGCTCCAGGTAAAGGTCTGCCAGGACCTGATGGACCTCAAGGCCTCAGAGGTTTGTAACCGTTGATTTATACACAATCGTTCAGGTTTTTAACAGAGAGAAGCTTAAATGATACAACACGTCTTC
Source organism: Labrus bergylta (assembly GCF_963930695.1). Classification (NCBI taxonomy): domain Eukaryota; kingdom Metazoa; phylum Chordata; class Actinopteri; order Labriformes; family Labridae; genus Labrus; species Labrus bergylta. The sequence goes on from NC_089202.1 coordinate 30,323,210, forward strand.
TCTAACAAGTGGGAAGGATTTATGAGAATATCAAATCACTGCTCAAACACTGAAAGGTCCCAAATAAGATCATCAGGAAGTACAGAGAGCAGAATCACTGCATCAACGTTTTCTGGATTTTTAATAACTCAGAGGAAATGTTTTATTTTGGGTACACATTATTCATTTCTCCTTTCATTGCTTTTAACAACATGTCTAATTTTGATCAGTGTTCGGGGACCATTTCTGTTTATATACAAGCTGGAAATCAAAATTCACAAAGTTCCGTTTTTGGTGACCAAGACGTGATTTTTAGTTGCCGTGGTATCGAAACAGGTTTTTGATTATAACTGGTATCATATCGAAGCTCAAGATTCTGGTACAGAGACAACTCGAGTATAAATAAATATGCCATTTTAACAGAAGAACTATTGAGGTTTTCATGTGCCTGTTTTACCTCCTTGTTAATAAGCGACTGGTCTTAAATGTCTCTTTCATATCACTCTTCAGGTTTGCCGGGACACCCAGCAGAACCCAAAAACGGCATGGAGGGTCCCCTAGGTCCCCGTGGTTTCCCCGGTCCAGTCGGTCAGACCGGCATGCTCGGGATCGCAGGTGTGCCGGGATTTTGTGAGGCCCGTGACTGCAGCATTCACGCACCGGTGATGCGTAAAGAGCAGGGTCTGGTGAAAGGACCGGTCAGTTTAAAGTTCTGAACCTGAACATGAACAAAAAGGACTTCTGTGGGATTCTAGAGGGTCCGAGATTCTCCATGTGGCAACTTCCTCCAAATACATTCGAGCTCACATAAAAGCTGGTTCCATGCGTAACTGAGAAAATTGCTAAATTTGTGGGGTTAATTTGTTTGACATCTGGATCGTTTCGACCCTTTAATGACTGATGTTGAGAATGTCAGTGGCTCCAGTATTGTACCGTGGGGAACTCCGCTGGGTGCAAAGTTTGGTAAGAAATGGATAAATGTTCAGGAATAAACCAGAAAATACTTTTTTAATCATGCCAGACAAACTTTCATTCTTCAGAAAGGATTAAAGTACTTTCAGAGTTGACCATGAATAAATGTGTCTAAAGTAATATTTGGTAAAAACGCTGAAAATTCCCCTGAAACTTTCCTCCATGTTGGTTTTTCATTCTTTTTTTCTGGCTAAGTCACATAAAAAAATTATCTGTAAATATTTTGTAAAGTAAGTCAAACACATGTACTGTGCTCTGAAATATGTTTCAGATAAACTGACGTTTTTTAATCTGAGTCTTCAGTTTGTCGATCACTTCATGCTTTATTGTTCGAAAGGTGTTTCGCTTTAAAATTAGAAAATTTTCAATAACACACACAAAAATCTAAATCTGTGCCAACACCTCAGATTGTCCATTGAAACTTAAAAAACTAGAAAAGAATTAAAGTAATGATATGTATGATCATGTCTCTGTAGTTATCTGGTTATTTTATCCTGCAGACTGATCGGTACTGTAAATACTGGGACATGCACCCTCATGAACGCAATTGGAGCAGCCATCACTACCTGATGCAGTTGAAAATTCACCATTAATGATGTCAGTCTGGGACGCCCGTTGAGCAGCGTTGAGAGATGTGTAGCTCAAAAACATAGTAATTTGTCTGATCCTGGCGTCAGTAAAGTCCATCATTTCAGCCTCTGCTTGAAACTGTTCATTTCAGCTGCTGTCTCTTTAAGGCCCGCCCCCCTTCCCCTTGTGCCATCTGATTGGCCACCTCTGTTTGCAGAGGCAGGGAAGTTTGAATGAACATCTGGGTGGGCTGGTCCCAATAGGCAACCTCTGGTCTTGAAAAATTAAGCCAATGCTGAAGTGTCCACCTGAAGCTGTCTGCAGAAGCACAGGAAGTCACATACACACCCATTCAAAAAAAGCCTGTTTTCAAAGCAGAAATTAACACGTTTACAGCCTAGTACAAAAAAAACATATTGGTCCGATTAGTTATTGTCCTCATGGGCACACACTGAACAGCTCCGTTTTGATTTCATGAATGTTATCCATAGTTAGGCACGTAGCGGACATGATTGACAGGTGGCTCGCTCAATCTCGCAGGGAGAGTTGAGTGTCTTTGAAAGAGCTGTCAGGGTGGGTGTGTCCTACAACTTTTTGCTCCATGCTTTGGTCTATTTGGTCAGCATGACCTGATCAGGTCTTGCCAAGTTCTCGTAACTTATGTTATGTTTAAAAACATTTACAGACATATTTTTTTAAAAATGTAATTGTTACAACTCAAGAAACATGCAGTTGTAATAAAGTTTCACGTTACAAGGTTATAATTTGTAAAAAAAAAAGGTATCTAGTCTTCTTCTGGCGTCATTCAGCCTCTTTATACAAAGTTCAAATTCTTGCTTTTAAAAGAGTCAACTAACAACACAACAGGATCTCAACACTAAATAAATAAATCATGACACAGAGTGCAGGGAAAGCGTTTATTGCTCTAGTCTAGAGAGAAGAAACTGGATGGACTTCACAAACGTTTGGCTCTTGTTTGTTTGATGGCACGTTACAGTACTTTGGTACACAGCACAATCCCATGATTCACTATGGCTTGGTGGTTTTTGCAAACAAATTCATGAATGAGACAATATAAAGAAAAAACAGATTTATGAAACAGTGTAAAAAACTGTAAAAAAACAAACACAACAACAAACTATACCTGGGGAGGAGTTCCAGTTTCAAACAAATAACACTTACATTCAGATAATAAGAAAAGATACATTCATTCCAGCAAACACTGGAAGTGGTAACACACAAGAAGAGCACTTTTGTTTTACTTTTGCATAGCGAGGCAGTGGGGATCGTCGCTCTTACTTGGCCTATAACAAAATGTACATTATCAAGTGTTATTGTGACCAGTTCCTGCTAACACTGCACCTCCGTCGGAGGCTAAATGATTTAAAAAGTGAAAGAGGATTGGGAAGCAGGAAAGAGCATCTTCAGAGTTCTTCAATGTTTTGAAATATGATCCAAACTGATTCTCAGATTTAAGACAAACATTAAGACTGAATGAAAATTAAACTTGTTAGAACTGAAACAATATCAGTGATTATCACGGCTGGAGTAAGTTATAAGATTTTATATCTGATTTTTTTGTCCGAAGAATCCTCAAGTGTGTGATGTCACTACGATTATTTTACTGCTCCCGTTGTTGACATCTACGATTACAGGTCACCAACAGAATGCAGCCAATGAGAGCGAGCACAATTGGAAGACTCTGCTCACACTTCAAATTGTTTAAAGCCGCACATAAACCGTCTTCTCAGGCAGGATTTCAAGCTAATTATTTTTTGTGTTTTTCGCTGCAAAACAGAAAACACGCAGCAGGACAGCCAGCTGACGATGTCGATCGTCCTCCATATTTGTTTTTCTTCTGAAGTCACGTTTGATCTCACAGAGTGTCTGTCTGAAATGGTTACTACAAACGGCAGGTGTGTGGGTCTCCCATCTGGGTTGCGGTGTCTAGTGTGTGCGTTCAGATTATGATAGTAAAAATCTGAAATTGTCCTCATATCTGTGGTCTCCCACGTTTTTTAAAATCTGTTCAGCTTTGAAAATCATCTAGTGTGTGGCCAGCTTTAGGATTACATTACATTTCAATCATAAAGTTTTTCATGATTCTGTTATTATTAGCATATTTACCTGGCATGTTGTCTAGCTCCCCGTCTTTGTGTAAAGAAATTAAGTTTGGACTTCTAAGTCACCAAAGAGAACTCAGTTTAACCCCTCTGGAAAACCAAAGGGTGGTTAGAAAAAGTGCGTAAAAAGACTAAAATTCTACTGTAATGGTATCTCAATAAGCACAAAGTAGAATGATAGATCTATAAAAGTGCATAAAAAGTTTCAACTCTCTTCGCTGATGTGATATGCAGATGATATGATGCTTTACCTGAAACTGTCCACACCAAATTAGGACTCATAGGGCATCTTGGCAGTGACTTTTTCAAGAGTTTTGTGCATGTTTGAAAGCCCTCATTCCCCCCCTAACAATTCAGTCGTGTCTCATCTCGAGTTTTTATTACCAAATATCAATTTTTTTCCATGATGCCAACATCTCGTCTACATCAGAAGGTCGCCAATTAACTTTTATCGTTAAAACTGCTTTACAAGAATCACACAACGCTCCGCTCAACAGTGTGCATGTGACATACACAGCTCTGTGCAGCGGTGAATTACGTTTTAATCACACGACAAAGTGATTAAAAAATCTAATTCATTGCCAAAAAATGTTATAATTTAAATTTTAGCTATTCGTTGTTGCAGCCTAAAACTCTAAAGATGGATAATGTAACATTTCCAAGCAGCTCGGGTAAAATCAGATCGATATGAAATGATTTAAATATTTAAAATGTCGACTTCTGCTTTCAGATTTAAATGGAATCGTAACGGATTCTGCTGGTTTTTATAACATGATTTTTTTATTATCATAAATTAATAGTCGGTCTTTGTGCTATTTGCTCATCTGGCATTTGGGCGATATGTTTTGTGACTTTATGAAAGTCATCATAGTGGTTTTTTTCCCCTTAAAAAAAAATATATAAATGTGTGCTTTGTTTAATTCGACTGGTGTACAGGTGGACCAATCAGGTGCTTTCTGCTCTTTCCTGCTTCGTCTCTCTTTCACCTTCCTTGCTGGTTATTCTTTCTAACAACATTCCCATTAAAAAGTGCTTTGAAAAGGAAAGACAGATATTTTTCAGTGCAAATATAAAGTCACCTTTTAAACCATTCATTTCCAAAAACACAAAACGGAAACATCACAATCAATGTTCTCGTAAGGCAGCCATGTTAGAATGTAAACACAGTGATATGTGGATTTATTTGTTTTCTGGCAATCGATCATTCCTATGTAGCCTACATCACTGTTTCCTAAACATCCAATTAGTAATCTAATCACACGACAAAGTGATTAAAAAATCTATTAATAACACAAGACAGATTTTGATTTGTGCACGTCTGTCAGTTGCATCTCAACCCTTTTTGTCCCTGATTATTCCTACAGCTACCTAATCTCCTATGTTACTATTAATACCATCTTGTTCTCGTTTCCCTTCGTCCCTTTAATGCTCTAAACAAGGGGTCCAAATATGACGGCTGAGAACCATCTTTAACTGTTCTTTGGGAAGCTTTGAGTCATTGCACGAAAAGTAAACAAAAGAAAAATAAACAACAACTCCAAGTCGCAGAGTGGGAGAGGCTGCTGGTTCAGGAAGTGTTTTTTTCAAACTATACACTAAATGCAAGATTTATATTAAATATATTATATATTAATAAATATTAAAACAAGAGCATAAAAAGGATCACATAGGGTTTATCCCTCGTTTTAATATCATTTCTGAGAAGTCGAAGCATTCCCTTTAGGTCCCTTTTTAAAATGTCCATTTTTACAGCAGCATTAAACATGCTCACAACCTGGTACAAAATAAGATTTGGGCCTGAGTTAGCTCATGTTCTTTTGGCACTAACTGTACAGAGGAGGATTTTTCTTGTAAGGCTAAGAGTTTTGCATGATCGGGGGCTTGGAAAATCTGAGTGACAGGCGGGAATGTTGTAGCAATTTGCCAGGAAGGTAAACGCCCGCCTGAGCTCCACTTCTTTACGTCTAGATGGCCTGAAAGGTAGTTTAGGACATATCCAGGATGGCCATCGTTTGGCCTTAGAAACCAAAGAGTGACTCATCCTGCATTCAGAAAACATGGAACCCAAAACCTTCTGAGGTCCAAAAACAAGAAAAGCTTGATTAGTTACATATTAGCACCATTAAGAGTTAGCACCGGTCAAATCGTCTCTTCTGATAATTAAACTAGGCGAGTCTCATGCCCAAACCGTCAGTCAGGTAGCTGTGACCAAGACTTAACTTCCTGAACCAGAATCTCCTCAAACGCTGCAACTTGATAGAAGTTTTACCGGAAATCACAAAAGACTTTTACCTTAGCAAACAACAAAAGTGATGAGATGTTAGTTGTTGTTTTTTGGGGGGGTAAAAGTTATCTTAGTTTGAGTTGATTTGATATACGGGTGATCTCTGTATATCAAGCTTTTTTCTGTGATCTCTGGCGGCTGCATTAAGACATAAAAAAACACTAAAAGCTACTTCCACCAAATGCCGCAGAGGATGGAATAAATACTTTAAATAATGGGGGTGTTATGTAAATAGGATGTAAAGCAGGAAACTTGTTTTTCTAGGTCAAATCAAACAGCGGTAAGAGTCACCCAACAAGAGATCAAAACAGATGTGAGTCCTCGAGTGTAGCTGCTTCACACTGCTAGGCACTGCTAGCGAGGTAGTGGGTAGTTTCATAGCTTATTAAACATTTTGAAAAAAAATAGACAAAGCTTATATAAATATTGCTTAACATCTTTCTAAAGTGCGAGAGGACGGCAAGCAGAAGCCAGAAAATCTTGAGCGGCAGTGTACCATAGAGACAACTGGTTTTCAGAGCTCGATCGTTTGTTCAACTAAATGATCGCCCCATGAAGAGGTAGCAGCAGCAGCAGCAGGATAACGGACCCTGCAGCAAAAAGGAAAATAAGAAAGGTTACCTCACAGCGAAGCCAGAAGTATTACAACTCATCACCCACAGAACAAGTAGAATCCAGCCTTTACTGTTCAGAGGACATATGATCCCCCTCCTCCACCTTTTCAAACAGACCCCTCCTCCACCTTTTCTAACAGTCCTCCTCCACCTTTTCTAACAGTCCCCTCCTCCACCTTTTCAAACAGACCCCTCCTCCACCTTTTCAAACAATCTCCTCCTCCACCTTTTCAAACAGTCTCCTCCTCCACCTTTTCAAACAGACCCCTCCTCCACCTTTTCAAACAATCTCCTCCTCCACCTTTTCTAACAGTCCTCCTCCTCCACCTTTTCTAACAGTCCCCTCCTCCACCTTTTCAAACAGACCCCTCCTCCACCTTTTCAAACAATCTCCTCCTCCACCTTTTCAAACAGTCTCCTCCTCCACCTTTTCAAACAGTCCCCTCCTCCACCTTTTCAAACAGTCCTCCTCCACCTTTTCAAACAGTCTCCTCCTCCACCTTTTCTAACAGTCCTCCTCCACCTTTTCAAACAGTCCCCTCCTCCACCTTTTCAAACAGTCTCCTCCTCCACCTTTTCAAACAGTCCTCCTCCACCTTTTCAAACAGTCCTCCTCCACCTTTTCAAACAGTCCCCTCCTCCACCTTTTCTAACAGTCCCCTCCTCCACCTTTTCAAACAGTCCCCTCCTCCACCTTTTCAAACAGACCCCTCCTCCACCTTTTCAAACAGTCTCCTCCTCCACCTTTTCAAACAGACCCCTCCTCCACCTTTTCAAACAGTCCCCTCCTCCACCTTTTCAAACAGACCCCTCCTCCACCTTTTCAAACAGTCTCCTCCTCCACCTTTTCAAACAGACCCCTCCTCCACCTTTTCAAACAGTCCTCCTCCACCTTTTCAAACAGTCCCCTCCTCCACCTTTTCTAACAGTCCCCTCCTCCACCTTTTCAAACAGTCCCCCTCCTCCACCTTTTCAAACAGTCCCCCTCCTCCACCTTTTCAAACAGACCCCTCCTCCACCTTTTCAAACAGTCCCCCTCCTCCACCTTTTCAAACAGTCCCCTCCTCCACCTTTTCAAACAGTCCCCTCCTCCACCTTTTCAAACAGTCCTCCTCCACCTTTTCAAACAGTCCCCTCCTCCACCTTTTCAAACAGACCTCCTCCACCTTTTCAAACAGACCCCCTCCACCTTTTCAAACAGTCCCCTCCTCCACCTTTTCAAACAGACCTCCTCCACCTTTTCAAACAGACCTCCTCCACCTTTTCAAACAGACCTCCTCCACCTTTTCAAACAGTCCTCCTCCACCTTTTCAAACAGTCCCCTCCTCCACCTTTTCAAACAGTCCCCTCCTCCACCTTTTCAAACAGTCCCCTCCACCTTTTCAAACAGTCCTCCTCCTCCACCTTTTCAAACAGACCCCCTGTGGTCTAAATGAAACATCTGTGCTTTGGTCAAAATATAACATGAATTAAGCACCAGAGGAGCAAAGTAGGGCACAGATGAATGATGAAATCTTGATGTGTGTCCCTGTCAAGGGACTGTAGAATTAAAAAGGTGGACGACAAGGCAGCTGCCCAAAAGTGAAGCCAAACAATTAGAACTCCCCCTACTGAGTGGCTGCAGTGTATGATATAAGCTCCGCCTCCTCCATGTCAACAGATGGGACATGGATACATTTTCTCCAACATGGTTTCTGTCTTACTATTTAGAACTTTAGAAACTGTGAGTGTCTACTTCAAACAGACACAATAATCTGTTCTGCTGTGGACTGAATCCCCTGAGTGACCTTTGACCTTAAATCAGGAGGTTAAAAGCGATATTTGGTTTTAGAGGAAGGGGTGGGACCAGACGATCCCCGCTGCACAGGCTCTGGCTCCAAATGCTCATCATGTCAGCGGCCATCACAGAGGGGTGTTTTAGCTTTGTTTTTGTACATACAGAGGAGGTGGAGGCGTGTTGTCCATCTTTATATACAGTCAAAAGTAGGGATGCATGTTAACGGGGAGAGGAGAAGGGTTCAGATTTTCTATTTTCCCTGGATTTGTCACCATGTTAGTCTGGTTGCCATGGTCGCAGATCAATCAGATTTGGTAATCTATAAAAAGGGAACCCGCTCTGGGTCTTTGTAACATAACAATGAGTAAGGTCTGTTACCTGCTTTTTGTATCATAACAATGAGTAAGGTCTATTACCTGCTTTTTGTAACATAACAATGAGTAAGGTCTTTTACCTTCTTTTTGTAACATAACAATGAGTAAGGTCTTTTACCTTCTTTTTGTATCATAACAATGAGTAAGGTCTATTACCTGCTTTTTGTAACATAACAATGAGTAAGGTCTATTACCTGCTTTTTGTAACATAACAATGAGTAAGGTCTTTTACCTTCTTTTTGTAACATAACAATGAGTAAGGTCTGTTACCTGCTTTTTGTATCATAACAATGAGTAAGGTCTTTTACCTGCTTTTTGTAACATAACAATGAGTAAGGTCTGTTACCTGCTTTTTGTATCATAACAATGAGTAAGGTCTTTTACCTGCTTTTTGTAACATAACAATGAGTAAGGTCTTTTAGCTGCTTTTTGTATCATAACAATGAGTAAGGTCTTTTAGCTGCTTTTTGTATCATAACAATGAGTAAGGTCTGTTACCTACTTTTTGTAACATAACAATGAGTAAGGTCTGTTACCTTCTTTTTGTAACATAACAATGAGTAAGGTCTTTTAGCTGCTTTTTGTATCATAACAATGAGTAAGGTCTTTTACCTGCTTTTTGTATCATAACAATGAGTAAGGTCTTTTACCTGCTTTTTGTAACATAACAATGAGTGAGGTCTTTTAGCTGCTTTTTGTATCATAACAATGAGTAAGGTCTTTTACCTGCTTTTTGTTAAGTGTCTCGAGATAACACTTGTTATGAGTTGACGCTATACAAATAAAAATTGAGTGATTGATTACCTGGTGCCGAAAGAGAACCAGAGCAGGGGACGCCCATGAAGTTGATCCTTTCCTCCTTAACGGTGCCCTCCGACTGTGAAGAGGACAGAAAAAAATCAACCCTGAACATAAAAACCTCAGACTGTTCTCAAAAGTCTCACAACATTAACACAAATGTTTTGTAGTTAGGAGGAAGATGCTGTTTTCTAAAATGAAACAGTCATCAGCTCGCTCTTGTCAAAGCCACTAGACTCCTCACACAGCTGACCCTGTGTCCACCTAGCGTTTATTTTCGTTTATTTTAATTTAGTTGTTTTCGATGAGGTTGCAGCAGAAAGCGGCCGCCTGGAGAAAAAGCGCAGCGCCCAGTTCTGCTTTTTTTTGTGTGGCCGCTCCGAGAGCTCAAGCTGAAAATCTTTCAACTTTTCAGGAAGGCGCTGTTGACGTCACCGCGCAGTAAAAAGTAAAAGAGCAGTGTCGATCATACAGCGGCTGCTGTCAACAGACTGTTGTCATGGAGACAGGACGGCGCTTTTTCTGCCCGGAAAAAAACTCTTAATATGTTTGTGCTAGTGGTCGATTCTTATGATGTAAATTATTATGGATTGGTCAATAAAACTAAAAACTAACCACCTGTCTGTACCGAGTGAACCCACTCATCTGGAACTGGAACTGAAAACTGAATGTAAATCAACTCAGACACTGTGGAACAAACCTTCCTGAGGGTCTGAGAGGAGAATATTGAGATTTTTAAACGCAGTCTTAAAACTCATTTATTCAGTCTGGCTTTTATATAGTGCTTTATATAAATTCAAATCTTAACATTACTGTTTTGTCTTTTTTATCCAACTACAATTTTAAATATTCTATGTATTTATTTTAATATCTTATTGCTTTTGTGTTGTATTTAATTTTTTTAATTCTTATTGGTGTGCATTAGTATCTCAGTGATTTTTTTAAACAATTTTTTCGTCAATAACTTTTCTGCCCTCTTGTAAAGCACTTTGAACTGCAATTTAATTTGTCTGAAAGGTGCTGTGTAAATAAAGTTTGATTGATTGATTGAACTCAGAGCTCAGGGTTAGACTGAGAGTTTGGTGAACCTTTAAGAGGAGAGATGTAACTGTTGTTTCTGTTTCTTTAGGATCTGTAAAGTTGTCAGACAATCTCAGAGTTACAAACACCAGGCTTCCCGTTTCACTCGCTCTAAAATATAATAAAATGGATGACTTACCGTCTTGCACACCGTCTTGGCCTGTAGGTCAACACATTTGTCCAGCAGCATCACTCCTTCTTTAATCTCCTTGCACGGTGTCATGCAGCCACTCTGCGACCCTTCGGTTCTGTAGTAGGCGAAGGGCTGCAAGAAGAAAAAAGAACAGCACAAAGGCAATCTGATAATGAGCAGATTAAAAAGTGATTTTCTACAAGTTGATGTAGAGGCTGATTCCCTCAGCTGTGTTCCCCTAAACGTACCGATTCTATTCTGTCCCCAATATCGGTATCAGCCTCAAAAACCCCAGATCAGTTTGTAAAAACATCTCAGCTACATGTGTGCGTGTTGAGGTGAGATTTTTTACCGTGTCGTTTTCGCTCCATGTGAGGTCCCAGTTTGGGTTGAAGCTAACGACGTGTTGGTCACAGCATTTATATGTGGAGTTGCTACGCATCACCTCCGAGCTGCTCCTCACGCTGGTAACAATTACTGGGTGTGCAGAAGAAGAAGAAGAAGAAGAAGAAGAAGAAGAAGAAGAAGAATCAGGCATGTGAATGTCAAAGCCGTGTTTTTTCATTTTTCCCTCCAAAACCTGAAAGCTTCCAGATCGGGTGCTCAGAGGTCACACTTTGCTGAACGTATCTCACATATACTGAATTTACCTGCCACTAAATGTATCAAAAAATATAACAGGAGGATCGTCAGATTCACCTTAAACCTGTTCACCTGGGACGTGATCACTCTGTCGACAGCATCAGAAACATTTATTCTATTTGACGCCATGACACGGGCAGACACGAGGGAGTTCTCAATCAAAACAATCATATAAGATGACGTCGAGGCCGGCGGGGAATCATGGGAGTGATTCTGCTACTGCACCCTCCACGGTTGGGGCGGCACACGATCCGGGGATCATTCAAAGTGCTTTCTCTGTTTCATCTCACCTGTCTGAGTTTATCATGCAGGTGTCTGTATCGTAATCAGAAATGATAAAAAGTGGATGGGTGCGTCTCTCGTTGTTTTGCTGTTGTGTTAATGTGTTGATCTTTAGTGTTTGAACAGGCCTGTTAGTATGCGGGGGAGGGGTGGGGGGGGGGGGGGGGGGTTGCGAGCTAAACAAAGGGGTGTAGTTTAGGAATTAATCCATCAAAACTCCGACACGTTTTTTTGTGTAACTTAGACAAGGTGCAGGAGTTTAAATGACATTTTTATTGGGTGCACAGGGATTCTATTTTTGGAATGGATATATTTAGATTTTTACTAACGGGGACAAACATGGTGCATATGGTACATTATATTCACTCAAATGGTACTTTAAAGCTTTAAAACATTACTTACATCCATGCATTAATTAGTTCTTAATTGCTGTGTTTTTTTAATGAATTAAGTCAGTTTAATCAATAAATGATTCTGAAGAAAACAGAAAATAAGACCCCCTGAATGTGACCCCAATGTGTAAGTATTACAAAGATCCCAAAAGGTTGACAGTCACCTCATAGTAACCTCAAACTTTCCTGACACGTGCTGGGGATTCCCCTGAACTTTATGTAAACAGAAACTGACCTTCTTGGAACAACAGGGGAATCCCATTGGCTGCTTTCACTTTCGTAGGGGGTTTACAGACTATATCTACACTATAGAATAACAGATTCACGTATTTTTGCATTGTTTATGTGCTAGCATTAGCTCAGGGGATTCCTATCACAAAATGCTTCTTTATTGAACATGTATTAAAAAGTTAGCAGAAAGTCAGTGCAGGTCCGGCGCAGCTAATAGGACGACTCGACAACACAGCAACAAAGAGAAGAAAAATCAACCAATCAGAGGGTCACAAAGCAGAAACAAGTGTAACTATGATGTAACAACAATATGTGTGAAATATATTAAAGTATAATAACAACAGTAAACAAAGAGTTACATGTGATGTGATCGGTTAGAAAGGAGCCGCAGAACCTCATTCGAAAAACTGCGATTTTAATGTTTTTTCTGTTTTCTGACAAATTTCTTCAGCAAATAAATAAAGTTTTAGATATTCAAGTAAATCTAGAGGTGGCGACAATCGATTTGGCTGGTATTAACTTGACTTTTATGGGACAGTCACTTAACAATACAGTATTTAGGGTATGAGAGCAGGCCTACTAGCTTAATGCCGGTGTCTTTAAAAGTTTACAGGACTCTTCCTGTCGACGTCACTGTCGCGCCGATTTGTCCAGAAGTCGTTAAACTTCACTCCTATGAATGAACGTGTGCTTTTTTTGAGGCATTAATATGCAGCCAGAAGAAGTTTAATTTTGTTGGCGCAGCATCGCTAACGGGATTAATACGTAATGACGTAATGACGTTAGCCCGTTAGCCCGTTAGCCCGTTAGCACGTTAGCTTTGACATGTTGGTAAAATAAAGTCACAAATCAAAAGCTGCATTCTCATCAGGGACTCTCAACATAACGCCAACGACGTCTTACTCACTGTGCACAACATATAAGTAGATAAGATGAAGAGATGATTTCATGATGATGATCTTGTGGTGCAGCCGCAGGACACGCTGGAAGATAAAAAAAGATGGCAGAACGCATTAAGCCCCGCCCCCACCACGCCCCCGCCCCGCCCCCGCCCCGCCCCCATCACGCCCCGCCCCCTTCAAGGAAACCGTTCCTGTTTAAAATAAACACACTGCTTACTTCTGCTTTCGACATCGTGGTGTATAAAAGCTGCTTCCCAGAATCAGGACCAACAACATCATGATGACTTCAGAGTTTATCAACGTGGCTCTGCTGCTCTCTCTGTGTAAGTATAAAAAACTAATCTCACTTCATTTCAACAAATATGATCTGTGTGATATCTCCTCTGACGTCTCTACATGCACAGTGATCAAACCTAACGACAGGTGTGTTTCTCAGGTGGGTGTCCTACTCTCAGCATGACTGTCAAACACGACGTGGTGGAGGTGAAGTCTGTGGTGGGACAGGACTCCATCCTGCCCTGTCCCGCGGTTTTTAAACCAGGGGTGGAGTACTTATCACTCACATGGTACAAGGTAAAACACACCTTTATTTCATGTGTTTGATTTATACACACAGACTGACACTTTTGGATTTCTACTTCAGTTTGTGGATTTAAAACAAATAATTATATATATTATAATTTCCTGGCGCTTCAGCGAAAGCACACACGGCCTCATCTGATTGGCTGGTTTATATTTAAACGTTTACTTTCACTTTCTGTAAGGAACTCTGTCTAAGCTTAAGTAGGACAAAGCTGTACTTTTCTTTTACAGTATGCAGTTTAAACAGCATAAAGTTTAACAGTTACCAGCCTCTTCTATATATATTACAAATGTTTAGACAACAGAATCCACGTTTCATGACCATGAAAATACCATTTTATCTCTGTCAATTAAAGGTCAGGACATTTTATTTTTTTTGTACTTTTCTAACCAAAAGTCAGTCATTAAGGCAGTTTCTATGAGTAACACTGAACTATTATAGATTTAAAGCAAATGTTCTCTTGAGACACTTTACAAAAGAGCAGCTTAAAAGACCTTCCTCTTTGTTATATTATTAGTTTGTTCACACCTGCAGAAAACTCCTGAAAAACTCCTGATATCTGCAGAAGTGGTGGGTGGGGGGGGGATGTTTATCATGGTGCATAGACTTCAGCACGTTTAACAAATACATTAGGAAAGTTACTTCTGATGAATTTGTGCATCTTAAACTGTGTTCAGGAGTTTGCCTTTGGACTGGATGTTGTTTTTCACACCGTTCTAAAAGGATTGAATGTGCACTTTGTTTTTCAAAGCGTCAGCACTTTTGGAAAGTGTTGATCATTAGAATTAAAGAGGCAGTGTTGTTTTTTTTAAGTGTGTGTTATAAAGAAGCACTGAGGGAGGAACTTATGCAGGTGTTTAGCAGTATCACATTTAAAATGATTAAACTACAAATAAAACCACCGTTAGTGATAGTCAGTGAATGAAACAGTAGTTTAATGATGGTTACGCAGGTCCATAACGTATGTGTTCTGATGATGTCACAGGCGATAGATCCTCCCTCGTCCCGTCTCAGCGGCCTCCTGACCCGAGACCTCCCGAACGGCACGACGAGCTACTACCTGGGCATGGAGCGAGAGATGGAGCTGCTGGAAGACTCCCCGGACGTCTTCATGCCCAACGTGACCTGCGCCGACCGCGGCGTGTACACATGTTACCTGGCGGCACCCGTGGGAGAGCAGAACAGGGAGAGGCAGGTCGTCCTCAGTGTGGCAGGTAATACTCACCTGAAGTTTCTAATTTCTCTTAAGAGGATTCATTTATTTCTTTTTTGTGGTAAAGTCGCTTCTCTTGTTTGAATAAGAGTCAGACAACTCTCGTATCACAGTTTGTGTTTGGCGTCCTGACTCCGACCTCGTCGCTTCTCACAGTTTTATTTTACATGAAGACATTTCAGTTGAGTTCAGTGGGAGGTGAAACATCGCCTCAGGTGTCGTGATTTGAATCAGAGGAAGTCCAGACTCAGTCAAGTTTCACACCATGGTTTCAGAGTGTAGGTTTCATAGTGAGAAGACCTTTCAAGCATGTCTGCTTTTAAAAACGTGGGAAACCCCCCCCCCCATAAAATCTCACTTCAGAAGAATTAGAAGTAACTCGTAGCCTCTTATTGGTTAACAAGAGCTGTGTCTGAAAGGAAACTACTCTCTGTGAAGACAGGATGTTGTAAAGGTGTGTGATCATTATCCTACCCTGTATGGTGCTCTCGTTGTATCCCTTAGCAACACCTGCAGGAGCACCAGAGGAGCTTTGTGACCCTGTATAAACCAGCTCTCTCTCGCTCCATGAAATACTCGTTTTCTGTTATTTTTTGATGTCACTTAAATGTCAGCAGTAAGGCGGGAAAAGTCACTAAAACATAAAAAGATTCATTCTCAGCCTTCACAACAGGATATTAATAATGCTTTAAAAATGCAGCTTTGCAGGACAAAGGAACTTTATCCATCCAAACATTAGCAGCCTCTCCAGAAACAGTCGATGAGAAAGCGTCCTTGTGTGACTTGATTTGACTAACTGAAGGAGTTTCTCATGACTCAAAGGAGTGAAGAGAGATAAAGGATCAGCGGTCATGATAAATTGTCTGCTGAACACGATCTGTGTGTGTGTGTGTGTGTGTGTGTGTGTGTGTGTGTGTGTGTGTGTGTGTGTGTGTGTGTGTGTGTGTGTGTGTGTGTGTGTGTGTGTGTGTGTGTGTGTGTGTGTGTGTGTGTGTGTGTGTGTGTGTGTGTGTGTGTGTGTGTGTGTGTGTGTGTGTGTGTGTGTGTGTGTGTGTGTGTGTGTGTGTGTGTGTGTGTGATCCAGTTTATTCCGGCTCAAACTTCAGTTTCTTTTCTCCTCCAGATTGTTCTGATGAGTCGTCGGAAACCCTGATAAAAGACGCTTACATGGTGGTTGCCGCCACGCTGCTGCTGATCTTTGCACTCATTATTTTCAAGATAAGCTATGTAAGTGATTTTAAATGTGCTTACACACACACACACACACACACACACACACACACACTGCAGCACTAACACAGTTTCTCTTTTCTGTCTCCGTCGCAGGTTTGTTTGAAGAACATCCTCCGAGAACGAAACGATACGACGATAACAACGAAGGAAACGTTATTGGACGCTAAGCTCAAACCGCTCGGAAAGAAGGACCTCATGTCGATTCAGACTTTGGGTCCCAAACCGTCGAAAACCACCACGAAGAAACACGCCTGTGTTTGAAGAGAAAGTCTGCGCTGGAGTTTCTTCTTCAGCAGAAAGAATCACAAAAACCTCAAAAGGGTTCTCAAAAATTGAGTGTCTTTGACTTCATTTAGAGAACTAATGAAACATGTTTGAGCCTCTGAGTGAAACATAAACAAGCCGAAGGAGGCTTCGAGGTCTGAGTGTGAACGCAGAGCTGAAAACAACACACTCAGGGGTAGTTTTGCGTCTCTTTACCTTTGAGCTTTCACACTGAATCTACGTCGGTACGACATCACTGCAGACGTTTAACAGCAGTGCAGTTTCTCTCCTCTTACTCGTCTGTGTCTACCTCTAAATAACTCCGCCCCCATCATTACGCCTCCATCTTTGCCTTTTCTCGGTCCTCTTGACTCCCCAGGCTGACTTGGTCATTTTTTTCCTCCATCCTGGAGCGCTGCACTTGGAAAATGTTCACTTCAGCACTGGACAGCGCCACCCATGTCCGCCTTTAATGACTCTTTTTCGGCCATCCTTCTTCACCTCTTCCCCCTCTTCATCCCCCATCATTACACCTCCTCATTACGGCAATGTGAAAGGGGCTATTTGAAGAAAGAGGAGGGAGGAGTTTATGGAGAAAAGGTTGTCTGTTGATTTGTTTTATTCTTTGAGATTTTTATTTGTTGTAAAGGAGGATTTTAAACAGGATTATGTAAAGTTAGACAAAGTTCTAATTTAAGTGCACACTTTGTAGACATGTTACATCTGTTGTTTTGAAGTGTATGTTAGTTATTTATGGATTTAGAGACTTTTTTTACTTGGTGATACTGCACCTTTAATTTCAGAGTTAAATGATTATCATGCATCTCCTTTTTGTGGTCTTACTGAGAATATAGACACATTATATAAATCACATGACAAATATGTCCCAAGGCTTGACCCAGAATTTATTAACAAAAAGAAAATGTTGGTAGCGAAACAAATGAGTAACATATATTAAATAACAGTAAACACACATTCTTATTTTTGATATCTTTTCGGACTTATTTACTTTGTATTTAATATTACTTTGTGTTTTTTACTCATATTGTGTGTTTGGATAACCTGCTGCTGTAACGCCACAATTTCACAGTTTGGGATCAAAAAAGTAATTCTATTCTATTCTAAACCCAAAATATGGAAGCCTGCTATACTGACTTGTCTCAAATGTTTCTGAACATGAAACCAGACGGAAAGTCTGAATCATTAGCAGAAGTGTGACTTCTTCTAAGTACGCCTCCCATGTTAAATATAGAGGTGGGAAACTTTGCATTTTACTGTATTTTTACACTTAGGGTAGATATTAAAGACGGGACGGGCCTGTCTTTAATATCTGAGTTTGTTAAAGTCTCTGTGAGTTATTCTTCATAAGGATGCACAGAGAAAGCAGTACAGATTAATACATGTTTAAACAGTTACATTAAAAACCTGTATCTCAATCAGGAGAGACAAGATGATAAAGAACTTTATTTTTTATTTACAATAACCTCTGGAAGTTACAATCCAGGATTTATACCTTTGACCTCTCCCTAAAGCCGTACTGAGTTGGAAAAAGGACTTGCAGGAGTGTGCAGCTCCCTCTACTTTGAACGAGTTGTAAGAGACTCTGAATCTTCAGGAGCCGGTGTCCTCTGAGGATTTTATCGGTCTTCTTATTGTGACTCTTATTGACCTTTTTTTTGGCCTTGTTTGATGCTTCTTGTATTTTGTGATCATTTTATTCTTGTGTTTTATTTCTAAAACAAAGTTAACATGTCTTTATCTGGCAGCTCTTCTAAAAGATGTTCTTAATCTCAGTGAGACTTTTCCTGGTTAAATAAAAAAATATTGGATAATGTGGAAATGTGACTTTGTCTCTTGGACTCTTTGTGGTTTGTTGATGTGTATCAGACTTCAGGCCACCTCTGCATGTGTCAGCGCCCCAGTTTCCAACCACCCTAGTCCTAATAGTCTGGACACGCCCCTGAATTACTGACAGTAGAAGGATTAAGAATGGATTTTAAAAAAGGTTAAAAGCAAAAGGTGAAATCACAAAAGCATGAAGACGTGATTTAAAGGATGTTTCTGTGGATATTCAAACCCTGTGTTGTGCAGGATTTCTCTTTTTTTATCTGAAATGCCCAAACTTCAGAGGATATTGTTGCAAATAAAGTTTCTTTAATGTTTGAGGATAATGTTTGTTGTTGTTTTGTGACGGTATTATTACGCAATAAAAGAAGAGTTTGTTGTGAGCGGTAGATCTCCTGACTCTTGTTTCCTTATCTGAAATTTGAAAAGTAAACGATTCAAAGTGGAAATAAAGACTCAAACAGAGTGAAGGGAACATTTGACTGTTAGGAAATGATCTCCTTAAACTGAAAGTTGTGGGTGAAACGGTGCCGATGACACCAGACAGCTGTGATTTCCTATAGATTAACATCCGCAATATGCACAAAAAAAACACCTTTAGTGTGAATTAGGTCACTGTAAACTCTTTTTCTTATCTCTTCAAACTCGCCAAAAAACACCACAGGCAGGGGCGTGTCCAGAGGTGGCATGGGCCCCCCTTCAAATCTAATTGGCCACCCCAAAATCTTTAACTATTACTGCCAGAGGCGGGACTTGTGTTCATAGTTTCCCATGTGAAGATGTTTATTTACAATATTTAAAACACTTTAAATTGTGACTTTAGACCAACATATTGTTTTGAGTCCTTGAAGAATTCAGATTAAAATATGTATGTGGCTGTTATCTTGCCTCAGTTGGACACGCCCCTAACCACAGGATCATCTTTAAATGCATTCAGATCTTTGTGAACTTACACAAAGTAAAGGAAGTGGAGATTATTTTGTAATTTCTGTGAGCATACAGAGTGGAAAAATTCATCTTTTTGCGTTCACAGTCATTTAATAAAGAGACAACTCGGCTTTCTGAGCTGTGAAAGCAAAATGATCACACAAGGAAAATTACTGTAACATGGGTTTAAAACAACATGCATCTGCACACTGTCTAACTTGCAAACAAACATTTATTGACAACGTTTCAGTTCTAGCCAGTGTGCGAGAGTTCACCTTTAATTAAGTTTTTGGTGGAGACATTTCTCTCCTACAGTCCTGTGATGGATGTGTGGAGGTTTTTTTCTTTTTTACAATAAAATATAAACACAGTTAAAGAAAGTCATGTTCCTATTGTTCCATGGTTTTATTTCAACAGTTATTATTGTCACATTGCAACATTGAAAAAAGGGATTGAAGATGATTGGAGTTTCGTCCACAAGAGGGCGCTCCAGGATCGTTTAAGGATTTAACTGTCAGGTACTTTTTATTTCCTCGACTTTAACATTTATGTGACACAGATGGAAACAAACATCTCGTGTGGTGGACTCTTTTCTCTTTTTTAATCTTAATAATAACATGCACCTCTAAGGACAATGCAAAATATAGCAGACACAATTCTACACATCCGAACTTTGCATCCACCCTGAATGACTTTACAGACACTTCAGACACTGTGTGCTGGTCACAGGCTCATGAACATGAACCAAGTGTAGCCTACAGAACAGGAAGGACAATTAACTAATGAAGTATACACTTATAATCCTTTGTAATAACATATCTGCCCAAAGAAATAAGATGTATACCGTGTTGTAACTCTTCCACCTGGCCAGGTGCATGCGATTTGTTTTTTGGCAGGGATGCATTTCTTGGTATAACACCGGTACTGCCTTTATTAGACTTTTCAAAATGATATATTTTTTAAACAAAACATTTATATGAATTGTTAGTTTTCTGTACATACATTAAAAAGCTGTTTTTAAAAAACAAACTCAGTTTAGCAGCTCGATATTGATGACAACTGAGTCATCTGGTTGTCGTGGCCGAGTGGTTAAGGCGATGGACTAGAAATCCATTGGGATCTTCCCGCGCAGGTTCGAATCCTGCCGACAACGTGACGTTTTGTTTTTGTTCTTCACAACAAAAAACTATAATTTAACTTTTATTTAACTTTACCAAATTGAAGCTTAGTTGTCCTTTAGGGTATGCTAACAGCTAGGCTAACCATTCATTACTTATTTGATAAAGTGTATAAACGGAATTAACACATAACGGTACTTCCTTTTCAGTTTCAAAATAAAATATAATGCTGAGTCAAGCACTTGACAGTCTATGTTCTAGATTCAAGATGTGTAACCAGTAATAAAAGAGACAATACCTGTAGTGTTTTATTGAGATAGTCTGTCACATTTAAAAGTCAGTAATCTCACATTTACTCATATTTTTTAAAAAGTACCTCAAGTTGTCAAACAAATTAAGTTGTTAGAAAAGGAAAATATTTGCCTATTGATAAGAAGTATTTAGAAACAGAAAATGGTAACACTCAGGTGAGATACTAGGATATATATTCAATTCAAATCAAATAACTTCAGTTGTGTAAAAGAGCATCAATGCACACACAGCTCAGCACAAAAAACAAACAAAAACACACACATAGGAGTCTGTATTAAAAGCATGATAAATAGGTCATAAATAAAAGTTATGAGAGATTAAAAGAATAGTGTTAAAAATATATAAACAAATGGATCAGCCATTCATGAGCCTGAGAGATCTGTATCTGTGGCCGGAGGGGAGAAGTTTGAAGAGATGTGTGTGTGTGTGTGTGTGTGAGGTTTGTCCTCCTGTTGTAAATGCTGATTGGTTGTTGTGATATTGAAGGTTGAATCCTCTTTTTCACCAATGTAACTTTTATTTTGAAGGCAAGGCGGCTCCTCTTCCGCTCTGTTACCTAGCAACGTCGAACGCTCGCCTGCGTGCTCTCGGCTGCCTGCTGCTGGGTAGCTAGGTTAGCTCAAAGCTATCTGATAGATCGACACGATGATCGATGAAGGGGACGACGACCTGGACGAACTGCTCGATGAAGTGGAGGAAAAGTTTTGTCGTAACGTCGCCGTCACTTCGCGGGCTCTGGTGACGTCGAGTGAGGCTGGGAAAAAAGACGAAGACGGTCGGAGAAAACAAAGGTAAACAATGTAAACAATGTAAACAATGCTAACTCTGCTAGCTGAAACACAAGCAGTGGGATGTTTTCATGTTTTCTTTATGTTTATTTTAGTTTTGTAGCCACCGTGTTCTGTTTAAACGACCTCAGCTTCACTTTAATGATGAGCAGGATGTTATTAAAGTCAGCTGTTCATAACAACAACAACAACTTTCATCTTTCTAACATTGTTGTGAAACCAGATTCAAGATTCTGTTTGTTTATATTTTGTGTGATGAGTCTGAACACATTAAAACAGATGAAATGTTCTCACAGCCCCAAAGCAGCGTGACAGACTCATAAAGCTGCTGAGGATTAAAGTCAGGTCCTCAGGTGCTGCTTGTCAACAGGTAAAGCAGGCAACTGTTTGAGGCCCCCAGGACAGTAGGGGCCCCACAACGGCTGACACACTTTAAACCACAGCATATTGACAGTAGGAAACCTCCCTAATGGGGCCCCATGGGACAGCACTCACTCTCAATGCCCTGCTAAGTGTCACATTCAAGATTCAAGATTTTTATTTGTATTTGTATTTGTCACGTGCTCATCCAGATGTGCAGTGAAATGTGAAGATGCAATAAACACTCAAATGACTAACACATATATACACAGTAAAATAGAATATAATGTAAAAAATTTAAAAAAAGAATTAATTGAATATACAAAATATAGAATAATGTAAAAGTGTCCAGGGTGTCAAAGTGCAATGTGCAGATTAGAATGTGTGGTGTGTGTGCATCATGTAGTCACAGTTCTGTTTATGTTTTTATCTGAGGAGAGTGGAGTTAACAGTCCGGACAGCCGGAGGAAAGAAGCTCTTCCTGAGTCTTTCTGTGTTCGCCTTGATGTGTGGAAGACGCCTGCCAGAGAGTAGCCACGTAAACAGTCCGTTACCTGGGTGGTGGGGATCACTCATGATCCTGTTTGCCCTGGCTGTGCTCCTCCTTGTTAAGTGTCACATGCATTATTGTGGGAAAATAATAATGAGCGCTGGTTGGAGGGGCCCCCAATGAATGTTTGCCTAGGGCCCCAACAGACCATAGAAGCCCCCGCCCCCCCCCCCCCATGAGGTCTAAAAGTAAAAGTTTCTAACTTAGATTAGAAACAAACTTTGAAGGTGTGACTAAACTTTTGTCTTCGTTAGCTGAAGGGGAAACACTTTTATTCTGATCGGAAAGGCCATGTATTTGTTCGGTGTCTTTAATTGAATCTTACTGAATCCTAGTATTACAGTAGGCTGTAATTCCCATTGGCTTGTTGATTTGTAAACTTACTGATGGTATTTTAAGGGCCTTTGATTGCAGCACAGAAAAAGGTGTTTGAAGAGATATAGTTACCACGGGAACAGGTCCTTCAAATTCCTTACCTTACCCCCCATATCCCACACAAAACTCATAATGATGCACAAAGTACCAGTTCTACCGTGGTGAAGAAATACTGAATGCTTATTTTCATTTACCCAAAGAGAAAAGAGAACTTGATTGTGAAGACATTTTAAAATATCCACTTTAGGGCCCGACCGATATGGGATTTTTTTGGGGCCGATACCAATATCGATATTAGGCAGACAAAACAGCGGATACCGATATCTGTCTTAGATTTATCTTCAATCTGTAGAGATTCATATTCACATTTATTGTGTTGATCTCTCAAATGCAGTTATGTTATAATTCACTTAGCAGACGCTTTTATCCAAAGCAACTGATGCTCTTTGACACAAATGAAGTTCCTAACGGATAAATAAAATTATTTGAATTGAATATATATCCTAGTATCTCACCTGAGTGTTACTGTTTTCTGTTTCTAAATACTTCTTATCAATAAGCAAATATTTTCCTTTTCTAACAACTTGATTTGTTTGACAACTTGAGGTACTTTTTTAAAAATATGAGTAAATGTGAGATTACTGACTTTTAAATGTGACAGACTATCTCAATAAAACACTACAGGTATTGTCTCTTTTATTACTGGTTACTTCTTACACATCTTGAATCTAGAACATAGACTGTAAAGTGCTTGACTCAGCATTATATTATATTTTGAAACTGTGAAAAGGAAGTACCGCTATGTGTGAATAGCCTAGCTTTTAGCATACCCTGAAAGGACAACTTAGCTTCAATTTGGTGAAGTTAAAAAGACAATACAAGCTTTTTTTTGTGGAGAACAGAAACTAAACATCACGTTGTCGGCAGGATTCGAACCTGCGCGGGAAGATCCCAATGGATTTCTAGTCCATCGCCTTAACCACTCGGCCACGACAACCAGATGTTCATTAGGATCACAGAAGTCGAGCTGCTAAACTGAGTATGGTATTTAAAAACAGCTGGCTATTTCAAACACAACTGGAAAGTAACTGAGCATGTTTGTGCATCCTCACTCCACATGATGATGCTTGTTGTAATTAATATAGCGCCCTCTGCTGGTGACAGGCAGAAAGCTAACTGCTAGTGTAATACAATGATCATCAAAGGAAATTTTAGCCGATACCAGTATTCACCTGATAAGCTAATATCGGCCGATATCATCGTCTGGCTGATTAATCGGTCGGGCTCTACTCCACTTTGTTTAAGGTTTAAATTGGTGAATGTTTTCTCCCCACAGGTTTCAAAAAGCTTCAAAATCCGGTGTAAAAACGACGACCTAACCATTACATATTTAAATGATAAATATGAAGGTTTCATTAAATGTTTTTTTTTACTTAAAGTTTGGTTTCTTCTGATTTAGCGCCACAAAACCTGCACAGCCCATAAGCAGCATCTCTGAAGATATCGACGCTCTTCTGGAGGACTTACTGGAGGACGACTTCCCTGATCGTCCTCAACAAAAGGTGATCATGTACAGGAATCAGGGCCTGACCGATACAGGACTTACAGGTCCAGTACAGATATCGATTTTAAGGAGAGAGAAAATGTAATCTGTCTTAAATCTCTGTTTGATCTGTAGAGATAGATAGATTCATGTGTTGTGTTGATCCCTCAAATGCAGTTATCAAACACTTGTGG
This sequence comes from Labrus bergylta, assembly GCF_963930695.1. Classification (NCBI taxonomy): domain Eukaryota; kingdom Metazoa; phylum Chordata; class Actinopteri; order Labriformes; family Labridae; genus Labrus; species Labrus bergylta. The sequence goes on from NC_089202.1 coordinate 30,347,668, forward strand.
AAAAGATTTATAAAAAAAGACAGTATCGTCACTAGCTCTTCATGTACATGCTTTCCCCCCAGACTGACCAGTTTCCTAAAGCGACACAAGAGGAGAAGAAAGCATCCTCACAGGGCGGAGGGAGGAAGTAAGTTAATTCATTCATTTTGAATTTAAAACATCAACAACAACACGGTCGGATTGGAAATCATAAATAAACCGAGATTCCGATCCAAATTGAGGGAATGTTGCATCTCTGGGAAAGGAATCAGTTTATGGAGCAATCTTTGCAGAGAAACAGAAGAATCTGAATCAAACATATTTAACACAAATAAAGTCAGTACGTTGAGGAAATCTGATGAAATTTGATCTTTAAAGGAGGAGTCAGTAGCTTTTGTCGTTGCAGTTTGTAAACACAACATTCAAACTGGACCCCTCCTTCTGGGCTCATCGCCAACAGAACAGTAAAATCCAGTAAGAGGACAGAGTCTCTGCAGACACAGTCACCACCTCACATGTACGGAGGCCCAGAGGGGACGATGGAGCTGCATTTATATTCTGCAAATTCAAAACATTGGAGAGAGCTTTATTTCTCTCCCCCCCCCCCCCCCTCTCTCTAGAGTCACCATGTGGTGGACACTGAAGCTTCAGTGTTTATCCAGCTCTGCATCGAGTGAGGCAGCAGTATAATATAAATGACTGCTTTAGTCAGTGGAGTCTGGTGGCTTTGGAAAGAGTGATGTGATGGCTGTTTGTGGCACCAAAACACATTTTCTTCTTTTCCCAGTGGCCGGGTTCAAACGTGACCTCGGCCCTTTGCTTCATGCCGTCCGTCCACTCATTTCCTAAGTTGTGCAATAAAAAATACTCGTATTTGTGATGTTCTGTTTTGATTCTTTTGAAGCTGAATCCTGTTTTTTCTGTGCGTTCTGAGACAATCTGCACTGTTTGTTTTGGATCCAGGTGCTGTCCTGTTTTTGTTGGCGGGAGTTCTGCACCAAATGGTGTCGGAACAGCGACGTCGAAGAGGTGTGAAAACAATCATTTATACTCTGAGCGTGTGAACTGTCTCGTCTGTTTTGGGTTCACAAAGACACAGAGCTGATCTTGAATATTATTTAGTGAACTCAGAGGTCAAAGTTCACCTATTAAATAAAGCATACAAGTATTTAGACAAACAGGAACATAATGACGTACATGTTCTGCCTTCTCCTTACCTGTTATTGATCATCACCGTGGCAACAGGTGTTGTGACCAGCTGAGATGTACCTCCTGTGACTTCCGGGTGCTGATGTTTGACGACTGTGAGTGGGACTCGTCCTGTGATTACCTTTTCCTCAGGTGAGTCTGCAGTGACACAAACCAGACCATCAGCGACAAGAATCCCTGTTTCATTACTGATTATAAATAAAGATGTTACAGATATGGATCCTGATGAGGTGATTTATGGAATACAAGTGCAGAGTTTCACAGATGTTTTCTAGGTAGGAGGAAGAGACTACGACACACATGCAGGACAAAGGAGGCGCTAACTTCTCCGGATTAATTATCAAATTCAGAGAGAAGAAAGAAGAGAAAATGTGTCACAATTTGTAAGCCGTTGGGCGCCATGTTTACTTCCCACTTGGGGGCGTGTCCAGACTTTTTGACTGGGGTGGCGGGCCCACATGGGGCTGACTTATGCAGGGGTGTCATGAAGTTTTATTAATTGTTTTACCCTTTCTATCAACACTCATGATTTGGGGGCGCGCTGGTGGTGCAATGGTTAGAGTGCGCGTCCCATGTATTGAGACTCTCATCTCAAGCAGTAGGCCCGGGTTCACCTCCACCTGTGGCCTCTTTCCACATGTCATTCCCTGCTCTCTCTCCCTGGTTTCCAACTCTGTCCACTGTCCTCTCTCTGCATTAAAGGCACAAAAAGCCTAAAAATAAATCTTTAAGAAAAAAAAACACTCATGATTTGTACTAGTAAGTAACGCAATTTCATAGCGTATACGTTTTCAAAGCTTGATCCTTTAGGCAGGAAGAAAGAAGCTCAGGACACAAGAACTCAAATTATTGTTTGATGGAAGTAAGCTAATTCATTAAACAGTAGCTCAAGTATTTTTGACTGAATATTGACATTTTGATCCACTCCCTAACACACCACAGTGTCCTGTTTGACTCCATACTAGTGAGTCAGTGAGTCGGAGTGCTGAGGAGCTGAGTTTATTTATCCTCAGTGTCTCTGCGTTCTCTGTAGAAACAACATGCCGGACCGTCACAAGCTCCGAGCCAAGCTGAAGAGGAGGAGAGGTTTCCGGGCGTACGCCTGTCAGTGCAGCTGGATGTCCACGTCAGAGCCGACAGACCTCAGAGACCGAGATCAGCTCAGATGGGTCTGTGGAAAACACCAGGACTGAAGAACACAAACACTCACTGAGACGATACAGTCAGACACACTTCTACTTTCCATTCCTCTCTCTCTCTCTCTCTCTCTCTCTCTCTCTCTCTCTCTCTCCGTCTGTCTCTCTCTCTGTCTCTCTCTCTCTCTCTCCATCTGTCTCTCTCTCTGTCTCTCTCTCTCTCTCTGTCTCTCTCCTCTCTGTCTCTCAGCTCACACAAAAAAATCAGCAATGAAATCATGAGAATGGAAACTGGCAGAGTTTCGACGGAAATATTTATGAGAAGTCGAAGCAGCTTCATCAATAAAAAACCATAATGTTTTTAACATCTTTAATGGCTTTCACACTCGCGCAAAAATCCTTAAAAACCTCCTGAAGTGTTCACTCTGAGCGTCATGTGATCACTCAAACATCTGAATGTTTCTCTCTTCACTCTGAGCGTCATGTGATCACTCAAACATCTGAATGTTTCTCTCTCCACCTGAAGTTTCTCCTCCAGCCTCCTCGTAGTTATTCTGCAGAAAGTCAGAGTGAGCTGATGTGAGAACACAGCAGGATATAATCAGGAGAATTCACCTGGAGCCAGTGGGAGGAGCCAGTGGGAGGGGCCAGTGGGAGGGGGTGGTGACCTTTATTCACTGTGATCACTGCACGACCATAGACTGTCTGCACGCCACCTCTACCATCTCCGTGCTCTAATGAACCTGCTGCTGCATGTTTCCTGTTCTCCAGGATGTTCTTCTCCTCTCTTTAGTTCACACTGAGATTCTCTACAACTACACGTAGCACTGATATGAAGACACATATTCTCATTATAGCTCTGCTGCTTCATCCGCTACTTCCACGTTGCTCTTTTTACCTCATGCCTCATGAGACCCGCCGCCCCCGCCCGAAAGAGCTTATGTGGAAACGTCTTTTTTCATCTCCTATAAACACTTGAGTTCGACGTTAAACTGGACCAGACGATAATTGAAACACTGATTTGTTGAAAGGTTAATCAAAGATTTTATTTTTAATCAGTGTGAATCAAACCTGAGTGCGATCTAAATATTAACATTCTGATTTTCATAGAATACATTGTTCCATCCTTTGTCTGATAATAAACCTGTTGAACTGTTTTCCAGCCATATTTATTGAAATGTGTTGCGTCCTTTGATGTCCCATTTTTTACACTTTGCTTTTTGCACTCAGACTTTACTCTAAACAGCAGCAGTCATTGTTTTATTCTTTGTTCTTTTTAGCACAACTTGTAGGTGCAATGGGACAAAATCTGTTAAACTCATCGAGGAATAATCATAGTATTGAATGATTGACTTTAAAGTAACACTCGATGGGTATTTCCTTATAAATATCTGTTAAAGGTCACATATCATCCTCCTCCTCTTCTTCAGTGTAAATAAGTCTCAGAGCTCCTCAAAACATGTGTGTGAAGTTTCTTGTTCTAAATCCACTCTGATCCTGTATTTGATCATGTCTATAAACCCCTCTATTTCAGCCCTGCTCAGAACAGGCTGTTTCTGTGTCTGTACCTTTAAATATGTAAATGAGCGATGTCTGACCACGCCCCCTCTCTGGAAGGGCTTGGGTGTACTCGGTGCTTTCTCGCTCCTATTGTTGTCCTATTGTTTACGGTGAGAAGGCAGACTCAGAGGGCAGAACAAACACCTAGCTGTGGGAGTGTCACCCACCTGGGGGAGGGGCTACTGCCCTTTGTGATGTCATGAAGGGGAAATCTCCAAACGGCCTGTTTGAGCACACATTTTCTGAAAAGTGGAGCAGGCAGAAGACGGAGAGGATGGACTTTTCTCATCATTGGGGGGTTTGTAGACAGACTAGAGACGCATGTTTGTGTTAGAGGAACATGGAGAAGAGGATTTAGCAGAATATAAATGAACTGTAAGCTTGTTTTATTGTTCGTCTTAATTAGATACTGATTCCGTGTCTCAACCTGTCAGTGCACAGTTAATAAAACCCAATAGTACAAGTTAAAGTCGACATTATTTCTCACCTTATTGTCATGTTCGCCTGTCAGATTGTACCTCAGAAAGTATTACAGATGTTTCGTTTTCTCAGGAACGATCTGTATTCTTGGTTCATCCTGCTGCTCAAGTCAGAAGAAAGTTGTTTGAATGTTGTGATTTGCAGTTTCCTGTCCTGTTGTTGTTGTTTCTCAGTAACTGTGTTTGCAGTGAAGATAGTCTGCTGTGATCTCGATGCGGCTTCTAGCAGCTCACTGATGGAGAGTCACAGCTTAGTGAGAGGAACTCTGCAAACACAGACAGAGCCACGAGGAGCGACAGCAGGGTGAATATTTCAGTCTCTGATGAGTGACAGCGAGGTGTGAGTGAGTGCACTGTGGGTAATGCAAAACCTCATTTAGATTTTCATGTTTTTTTTTATTCCACCTGCTGGAACAGAAGTAACAAATTTGAACTAAATCGCCTTCAGGATAAATTCTCATTCAAGGAGGACAAAGAGATGGACATTTTTCTTCAGGATTCATCCTCAGAGAAACTTTTCCTGATTACATTTCTTGCTGTTTTTGAGGACAGGTCATTGGTCCTCGTGGTCTCAGCAGATGTTGTTGGGTTTTTGTGATGTTTCTTGTGTGTGGCCTTTTTGCCTTTATTAGATAGGACAGCTGAAGGGAAAGGGGAAATGTTTGGAGAGAGAGCGTCAGGGCTCAAATCCGCCTGTGGCTCCTTTCCTTCTTCAGACTCTATCCACTGTCCTCTCTTTCAAATAGATCTGATCAGCCTGCAGAGGAAACAATAAATGAAAAGTGTATTTATAAATATATCAACACATTTGGTAGTAGGCTAAAGGGGAAGTATTATTATTATTATTATTATTATTATTATTATTATTATTATTAATAATAATAATAATGTATGCGTTTCCTACTATGAGGGACAAAAAATGACAAGTATAAATAAATAAATGAATATTAAATTAAATTAAAATAAATTAAATTAAATTATGAGTATGAATATGAATGAAAAATGAATACATTTATTGATACATTTTTTTATTTATTCATGAATTTATTTATTTATTTATACTTACACATTTTTTGTCCCTCAGTGGGAAAGAAAATCCGAGTAGAAAGCAGTAGGCTGATCTGTCCAGCAGGGGGCGCTTTAACTTTATCCTTCACTTTAAGAAACCCGCGGGAAACTCAAGAATGAGAACTACAGGAAGTGAAACATCAACACAAGTCTCCGTAACGTGAGAGGAAGATGGAAGAATCACAGTTTGAGGATGTTTTAGATGACTGGTTCATCGAGTCTCTGAAAACGTGAGGAATTTACGCTTTATGTTTTATAGACTGAAGGGTTATCCGTTTATTTACGTTGCTAGGCGACCCTGCTGAAGCGAACCCCGCTTTAAAACCCCTCACTTTCATCTCCCCTGCTTTTCCTGCAGGTGTAGATTATATTTATGTAACTTTAAAAGACATTTCCTTTATTAAATTGAGCTGTTTTTCAAATCGGCTGTCACTTTAAACACTTGGCTGTTTCAGTTTCCCCTAAAAGGACAACTTTCAGAGCTAAATCCTGCTTTTCCACAAGTCAACACCAGCCCAGAAGAGTGTAAATTATGTTTCAGAAACTTACACTAAGTGGGTTAATCTCATGCCGAATTGAAAAGTAGTTTCAAATGATTCAAAAAATGAAGTCACAATGTGTAGTTAACGTTTTTGTGCTCATGCTCGAGCTAGGAAATGTCAAATATGAGCATTTTATGAATGGAGTCTGGTGGTAAAACAAAAAGATCCTACAAGTTTGAAGATCAAAGTCAACCTTCAATACTTCCACATGTGTGTAGACTCATAAGGGGGATGTCTGGATGTGATTATAATAGTGAAACTGTAAAATGTATATCACAGCAACATTTCAATCTGAACACCTGTGGCTGCTTTCAGGTGTCTTAAACTGTTTCTCACACTGTGTTCCTGAAGTTCAACAACACATGACAGTCTGCCTGCTCAGTCTACAGCTCTTATAACATCATGTTCTGTGAATTCACGCGTCTGTGATCCTGGTCCTGGACTTGAGGATTTTGCAGACACACACCTGTTGATGTGTTCAGGTCAGTAACTCAGGTCTGCTTCGTTCAGGTACAAAGACCTGCATGTGTATCAGCTGGAACATCCCACACAGGTCATCGAGTGGACGTCGGGGAAAAGTGAGTAAATCTAACGTTATAAGCAACATCTGGACACATTATAGTCTTTATTATCACCACACATCAGGACTTACTCAGCTGACAGCTCGGCCTCTTACTGGTTTGAACCACAGACTGTAACAGATCCCATCACTTCACTGGCTCCCCGTCTGTTTTAGAGTTGAAGATGTGACTGATCACTTTAGAATCTTGTCTGGGTCCTAACCCCATTTACGTCACAGACATGCTGACCCCTTGGGATATGTTGGGGCCTCCGGGTTGTTCCTAACTTTAGGGATGGAGGTAAGAGGGTGGAGTCAGAGGAATAACAGCGAATACGTAGGCTACTGAACATATACAATGGTTGTTTTTGATATCGCAGGAGGAGATGTTTCCACAGCGCTGCGTTCAGACACAGAGTGAACATTGAATATCTTTGTTTTCCCTTCTTAACGTTTGTTTGTTTGTTTGTTTGTTTGTTTGTTTGTGTTTTCACAGCTGTGTGCGTCGTCGGATACGCTCCGTCTCACAACGAGATCCTGGAGCTGCGTTTACCTCTGAAACTGTTTGCTGATGAAAATAAGGTAAGGCGTCCAAACATGATGACTCACCTCCCGCTAAATGCCCCCCACCCCCCTCCCCCCTCCCCAAATGTCACTATAAGCTTCTGCTGCGTGTTGTGTTCAGGGCCTCTGTGCAGAACGGGATTTTAAAGTCGCTCACGGCGGTTTCACAGACGGTCCTGTTCACTGCCTCAAACACGTCCCAGGAACGAGGTGAGTTTTCTCAACATTCATGTGGAACAAACTCGCTCTGTTTCTCTACCTGCTCTAATGGGATGGGGGGGGGGGGGATAATATGCAGGAAGGATTTCTCTTTTGTAGGATGTCATGTAGGTAGAAAAACTAAAATCTCACAGTAACACACATTACAGAAATACATCGATACAATCTCTTTTATTTGAATGATCGATGGAATCAAAAAGTTCAAAAGCTTTAAAAAAAAAACTCTAACATGAGCAGAAGCTCAGTCTGTAGGGACTTGGGTTGGGAACCGGAGGGTCACCGGTCTAAGTCCCGGTGCGGACCGAGTCTGGAATTTGTCAGGCAACTGGAGTTTAAGCACTCGAGGTTAATCAGACACATTTCTGAACAAAAGGTGAAAAATGATGATCTTGATTCTACTTCCTCCGATGTGAAATGTTGCTGCTTTTGTGTTTTTTTTAATTTGATTGTAGAAAGCTGAAATGTTTTGTGATTTTTCCACAGTTGAGTCCTTGTTTTGTGGTTTTACTACATTTAGTTTGTGAGGGTGGAGGATCTAAATGTGTTCACAGCTGATTCCCCCTCATGAGCAGGAAGAAGGATGTTAATCACGCTTCATGTTTTCTGTTCTGTGGTTGTGTTTGTCAGGTGTGTTGTCACCAACGACGGGCGGAGCTCAGACCTGCAGCTGTGGGACCTCGGAGGAGACGACAGCGGTACGTTTCATCAGCTTTAACATCAGTGTGAAGTAGACCTGCACGATGTGACACGTATACACGATGTGTGATAACGATATGAAGGGACATAAATAGATTGAATAGAAGAGGGAGACAGCTCTCTGTGTTTTGAATTTAGACTGACTGAGCAGCTCGAGTCTGAAACCATGAAAACTTACTGGATATAAATGGTGTTTATTAGAAGTGTTCATTTTAAGCTCTGTGATTGGCCGGCTGTTTAAAAAAGGAAGTCTATCATTAACGCACTGAAGCTACTTTAAGTCAGTTTTATTTTCTCACTTGTTGCTTCTCTGTTTTTATTCTAATCTGTTTTTTTAAGTGATTTCTAAAATGTTCATTGGAATCAGATTTTTTCTCTTAAAGTGATTGGTCACTTGCTTTTTGTTATCGTCCAATCACAGACGTGATCAGGAAAACAGGAAGTATCGAGGGGAGTCGGAGCGCGTCGGAGAGCGGCAGCAGGATCGCAGCTCGACTCTCGTCCCCGCCTCGAGTTCTCCACGGAGCTCGGAGCAGCGACGTCCGACTGAGCGAGCTGACCTCAGGACGGACTCTGTACACGCTCGGTAACGCTGACCTCTTTCATGTGCCACTCTCACTGATCCACACACACACACACACACACACACACACACACACACACACACACACACACACACACACACACACACACACACACACATGATGCACTTCTTTATGATGGTGGCTGATCTGTTTGACTGTCAGTAGAAGTTGTTCGGCATAAAAACACAGAATCTGTGGACTCAGCGGGCTTTGACTGAAAGAGGAGAGAATCTGGATCTATCAGCCGCCATCTCTAAATCTCTCTAAACCAGGGCTGTCCAAAGTGCGGCCCGAGGGCCATTTGCGGCCCTTGAGAGGATTTTTTGCAGCCCGTGACTTAAATGAAGAATCAGAAGATTTTATTAACAAGCGCTGAACAATATTCCTAAAATAGAAAATGTTCAGTAACATGTATGTTGTTGTTTTTTTTAAATCTACAGCTTTTACTTTTTTCCACATTTTTTTGTAAACTAGCAAGAAAAAAAGTTTGGACACCACTGCTCTAATCAGATAAGTGCATGCAAACCTTCTCGCTTTGCGAGTTACTAGTCTCAACACACTCGCCCACCGCCGGCACCAGAAAACCCAAAAAGATGGCCACCTGTGCCTGAAGGTGGAACATAGTCAGACGATATGTTGTGAATTCAGAGACTGGCAGAGGAAAACCATTCCACTCTGTCAGAGGGGAAGTTAATGGATTTGTTTTGAGGTTAAAATAGTCGTATAATAAGTGCTTTCATAGTAAATCCTGAGATCCTTGAGCACAGAGAGAGAGCTGCAGCTGAAGACCTGACCCACCTCCTTCAGTCCGACTGACCTACCTGCTTGAAAAAAAAACTGATTAGACTTGAGTGACATTTTGATATTTCACTCTGTTCCCTCTTGCTTTGCTGAATCAAATTGCGGACAGTAACATCAGCTGAAGTCTCCTGACACTAAACTCCCGCTTCAGGCGTCACGATCTGACCTCCGGCGCTCTCCTCTCCTCTCCTTTAATATTTGTTTCAATTAAAATGATCAGTGTGTAAAATCCACCACCAGGGGGCTCTAAATCAAAACAACAACAATAGATGACGTCGAGGCTGTCGGGGAATCATGGGAGTGATTCTCTCTGCTACTCTACCCCTCCCCCCCCCCGCCCCGGATGAAAACGAACTCTGAGTTGACCGTAGTCATGACGACCGGGTGAAACCGACCATGATGAGCTAATGTATCAGAGTATAATTGACATGATGTTTTTATCACAGCAGCACAAACAGCAACAGAACGGCAGCTTTCAGGAGCAGCTTTCCTTATGCAGCGACCTATGACGTAACGTCCGGTGTTTCCATGGCAACCTAAAATAACCACACACATAAACTCTGATGAACCAGTGACGCTGTACTAGAAGGATCATTTATATTTTGGTGACGTGTTTTTTGTTTTTGTCCCAACAGAGGCCGACTCAGCGGATCCTCTGACGTCTTTACAGTTTGTGAGTGACAGCGTCTTCCTCGCCGGCTGCTGTAACGGGAGCGTTTACGTCGCTGACACTCGGACGCCCGACGCTCCTCAGCTTTCACCTCCGCCGGCGTCCTCAGCGTCATCGGCCCTCTGGTGGACGGACGCCTCAGAGGGTCTGTCCACCTGCAGGCTCGTCAGACTCTCCTCGTCTGGTCGGGCTGTGATGTCAGATCTGAGGAAGCTGGGTGGAGCGGTGAGTCAGGCTCAGCTGGAGGTCCAATCACGTCGTTGCGACCTGGGTGATGTCACGGTGTCATGGGCTCCGACGCTGGACGACTGTGTCGCAGTGTCAGGTTAGTTCACAGACTCACAGTAAGCCAGAAAATATTCCCACTTCAGAATCTCTGCTGGGATTTTATTCTGTCATGTGACCCCGATATCTTTTTGTAGTAAAGGACGTAAAGATCTTAAAACAAACGTTCATTTAACTTAAAGCAGAGATACGTAACTCTGCCCCCTAGTGTTTAAAATGTGTACTGCAGTCCAAATTCTAAACATCATAGAGAGCTGTCTCTCCCCCCTCCTCTCTAGAGTGGATGCTCACTCAGGTCACCATGTGGTGGACTCTGAAGCTTCAGTGTTTATCCAGCTCTGCATGGGTCTGTAAACCTTTCTGTGTTCTAACCTCTCTCCATTTTTCAAAAGCATCTCCAATATTGATCCTAGTTTGAGCACGTTTCTGCTCGTGGAGCTTATTAGAAACATGCAGAGGCTTTTTAGGTCGGGTACAATCACTTCTATCTGAACCACTTCTCTTGTTGGTTTGACCTGATAACTGCTCTCATATCTGACAAACCGAGGGGCGTGTCTTAAAAGCGCCTACCTTCTCTGGTCCAAACAAATCCAGAGCATTCAGGAGCAGAATGTAAAGTTAGAAGGAGGACATACTGGCTGCTGCATTGTTGTCAGAGAAGCCAGCACTTCAACATAGCATGTTTCCTTAATGATCAGAGAGTAAGATACCTTTATCATCTCACTCTCTACACATCTCACTGATTGGACCTTTAAGGGTTTGTTTTTTAAGCTTTTAACAACAATTACAAGAGAATCACAGCTTTTATTCACATTCTTACGCCCTCTTTAATCAAAACCTACATTGAACAAGTTAATGAAGCTTTTATTAACACTAACAGTTAATTAACTTGAATTATTCAATAAGAAACACCTTCCAAGATGAAGCGTTGACAGAATCCTTTGTCACCTCCCTCCTGCAGGTTTCAGCGGAGTCGTTCAGATCTTCGACACCTCGCTCTGGAGGTCGGAGCTGCAGGAAGCTCGGCCGCTGTTCGTGCATCGCGGTCACACGGTTTCATCTCCGCCTGAAGACGGCGTCCCCGTCCTCGTCACCCACCACGTCTGGCATCCTGAGCTGCCGAGGACGCTGCTGTCTGCCGCCTCAGACGGCTCCGTGCACGTGTGGGACTGGGTCGACCAATCGGCAGCCAGCAGCTGATGTTCTGTTTCAAAGTGTATTAAAAGACAAATCAATAAAAAGTGAAAAAACACAAAGATTAAAGGAGATCTATTCTGCTGATCCATCTTTAAATACAGACATTTAATGTTAAGATGTCCGTACTAAACCTTTTTTTTCACAGTTTTTTTAAACACGTTACTCAGTTGTTGGTGTAATTCCCGGACGTGGTTTCCTGCTGCTCTGAATGAGACGTTACGAGAACTTGGCGAGACTTGGCCAGAACCCGAAGTATGAGAGCAAAGTTGTAGGACACGCCCACCATGAAGCTCACTCAAACGTCCCTACAACTGCAAACAGCTGGCCAATCAGAAGAGAGTGGGCATGTGGGGAGGTGGGGCCTTAAAGAGACAGTAGCTGACGTTAAGCGTTTCAGGCAGAGGCTGAAAATGAGGGATTTAACTGACGGACGCTGATGATCAGATACATGAGGAGGTCTTTGAGCGTCACATCACAAAACATTACTCAACAGGCGTCCCAGACCGACATCATTAATGGTGAGAGTGAGTTTAAGAGATCTACTTTAAATAAATCAACTTTCTTCGCTGTGCTCCTTCCTGCAGGACAGAAAAAGCGAACAGCCGAAAAATCTAAGAAATGGGAAAAAGGCAGAAGTTAATTTCACACTTTGCTGCCTCCTCTCTCTCGCGCGTGCCACTTGAGCGTATCATTAGACTCTCTCCTCCATAACCACAATCTCTAAATAATAAACTGCAGCCTGGGACTGAACTCCTCCGTTTTAGTCCTCACTCAGAGCTGAGTAAATATCCTGTAATCCCTCAGTGCTGTTAAAAACACACAGACAAACCCTCCACTTCACTCTTCAGTGTTAAAATGCAAAGAGATTCTGGGGTTTTCATCTTTTAGGAGTTCACTGTCTGTGTCGTCTTCTGGTTTGTTTAAAAAAAAAAATACCATTATGCTTCAAACTATAAACTCTCCACCAATAATGCAACATTTTTTATTTAGAGCTTTCAGTCACGGGATCAGTGTGGAGCTCAAGAAACTAAACTTCTGTTTCAGGCGTCACTATATGACCTCTCCTCTTTAAACAAAAAGAAAAAGTCATTTATCCGCAGTGTAGTGGCAATCTAACAACAACAAGTGCCACTGGAGGGAATCCGAAGTCATTTCCAACTCATGGTGTGTAAAAAAGGAAAGTCCGCCGTTGATTACGTTTGAAGTCTTTTATTTCTCAATCTTAAAAAGCACCAACAAAAAGACGAGTGTATACTGCATTAGACAAAACGAACTCGTAAACAAAAACAAACACTAAACGCAACAGGATCCAGACAAGATCTTCACACACACTCATGGTTACCTGTGTCTCCCCTTTCTCCTTACCTGTGGCTGCGCTAAATACCTACTATGCCCAGGTGTGCAGGTGACGTAGCAGCAGAAAACAACATTCACATAACAACACACATCAAATTGGCTACAACACACAGCATGTGTTGTATTAGGAAGTTATGTACAAGAGGTAACCGTGCTCAGGCCCGGTTAGTCCTGGAGCAGTGTGACCACAGGCCAGCGGGGAAACGTGCCTAATGTGAAAACGCCCTGAGATTTAATGTAAGGTTGTTTTGTCACTTGTTTCTTGCGCCTGTGGTAACACTTTCAGGGTACAAGGGGACAGGTGTTGCAAATTAGCATTTTGTTATAAACACTAAGAGCATTGCATCTGGAACTTGTGCATGGCCGCCCCACTAATATAATGGTAGGGGAAACACTGCATGTTAAATAAACAAACAAATAAATAAATAAAACAAAATCTTTAACTAACTCCATATATTAATAAATTTTGAAAAGAAAGAACCCTCCATGCTGCTTCATTCTGTAGCGAGGTTTTTAAATTGAGCGACAGAGCGGCGCGCTGTGAGTCTGAACTCTCTCACGGCCTTAATGACTGCAGAGACGTTAAAACTGAATAATCTCACAATGATCCTGCAGACTCTTTAAAAACACAGCAGAGAGAGAGAGAGAGGTGACGTCTACGCTCAGCAGGCGGCTCACTGAGGAGGCAGCGAGTGACTGACAGGTTTTATTTTAGCTCTAATTAAATTCATTACAGAAACATTTCACTTGACTCTGTTTAAAAAAAAAGATCCCAGCAGTCTGTAGACGGATGAGAGGCGTTCAGTTTGACTTCACTCCTGATAGAAATAAACCCTCGATGTTCACGCTGTGCGAGGATCCATCAGAGCTCATTTTTTATTTCTGAGTCAGGCTGCACTTTGTGAGATTTAAAGCTCCCGCATACAAACAAAATCATGTTTATTGACAACACAGGAGCTGAGTCTTTAATTAATATTAGCTGGTTATGATGGAAGGTAAGACTCTGTTTTGTTCCAGATAAACTTCCACTTCCACTGTCCCTGTTCCTCTTATGAAGGCATAAAAAGTCCAAAAATAAATCCAAAAGAAAACCTACTCAGGTGCAAAGACATCAGACCTCTCAGGAGTATAAATGAGTTTAGAAATGACCAGCAGTGATGTAAAGGCAATTTAGTACAAACTTGTTAAAACTGATAAAGACCTAAATGATTGTCATGATAATCTAAGCCTGCGCTCGGTGTTTGGCCCCGATCATCATCACCTGATTACGGTTATTATCCTCAATTTTCAGGTGACTAACGGTCGCGTTGATTACCTGTCGCTCACAGTGTTTGAACAATAGGGCAGCGCTCAGTACTGACGCCAGAGAAGAAGTAAACCATTTTTCATTTATAGCAAATAGAAGTTATTTCAGATATAATCGCCTCCTGAAACTGAACAGGAACAGGAAGTCTTTCTGACCAAACCAGACATTGATTTCTATCGTTAGACTGATTAATACTGGATTGCTTCACAGAACTTCTACAGCCTTACACTCCCAACAGATCTCTTAGGTCCTGTGGTCAGGATTTATTGGTTCCCCAGCTGCAACCTCCGCTGTTGAAAATTGAAGCAGATGTGGAAGTGCAAAAACTGGAGATCTTTGAGTGTCCGCTAACCCGCCTCAGCTCCAGCTCTCAGCCTGTCGTTAGGGTGACTGAAAGTTAGACTGAGACAGCATTTCCAGCATGGAGACCGCCATCGATGGGACTCCAGCGCCCCCTGCAGGAACAGACGGGTGACGCCATCGATGGGACTCCAGCGCCCCCTGCAGGAACAGACGGGGGACTCAGGCTTCAAACATTCATATTTACAGTCTGTGATTGCAAAATGTATATTATTGTCAAATTGATTGAAATTGCTAAATTTCAGCGTCAAATTGATTTATAATTGTTTTGCGTGGTATCGTTACATCCCTAGCAGTTTCATAAAATGTATATTAATACAAATTAAAAGTACCCGTTAAAATACCTTACATTTATTCTTCAGTAGATGTACTTAGCATGAAGTTAGTAAGATGTGTTTATGAAAAGCTATTTAATCAAACATGATGAGATTCTGACCTTGAAAAGGTGTTTGTACTTCATTTTGGCCCCAAACGGAAACACAAACGATCCAGACTCCAATCATAGCTGTTAGCCTAGCTGTTAGCCTAGCTGTTAGCCTAGCTGTTAGCTTAGCTGTTAACCTAGCTGTTAGCCTAGCTGTTAGCCTAGCTGTTAACCTAGCTGTTAACCTAGCTGTTACCTAGCTGTTAGCTTAGCTGTTAGCCTAGCTGTTAACCTAGCTGTTAGCCTAGCTGTTAGCCTAGCTGTTAGCCTAGCTGATAAATATCAAAACATGAAATAAATCTAATGTTTGTTTCCCGCCAACGGACCAGCGGATATTTTCTTCTTCTTCGGTGTTAATTGGCAGTTGGTTTAACAGTCGATTGGCTCAATTTCGCCCCCTCCTGGACTGACTGTGAACTGACTCTCCTCCAACAACGACGTCAACGTGCAGCAGTGCCATCTTGTGGCAGCGGAAGGAAATACAACGATGCCTTAAAGTGTGCCTCGTAAATTTAAATACTGGTCAACGTAAGTGTCCCGTTAATATACTTTACTGGAGTCTTTATACCGAAATATAATATATATATATATATATATATATATATATATATATATATATATATATATATATAAAAAGCTGTTTTTCAACAGTTAAATAACTTCTTGACATTGAGCGACAGTTTCGATGTCTTCCAGTCAGGTTTTAGACAAAATCACAGCACTGAGACAGCTCTGGTTAAAGAGTTTAATGACATCCGTTTAAACACAGACAGTGGCAGAACCTCAGTCTTAGTTTTACTTGATCTCAGTTCTGCGTTCGACACAGTTGACCACAATATATTACTCGACCAACTGGAAAACTTGGTGGGAGTTTCAGGCACAGTACTAAACTGGTTTGAATCCTACTTAAAGGACAGGGACTTCTTCGTGTCTATAGGTAACTTCAAATCTGAGCAAACAAAAATTACTTGTGGAGTTCCCCAAGGTTCCATCCTGGGGCCTCTTCTGTTTAACCTCTACATGCTCCCACTAGCTCAGATTATAAAAAAACAATAAAGTAAGTTATCATAACTACACAGACAACTCACAAATATATATAACAATGTCGCCAGGCAACCATGGTCCCATAAAAGCACTGGGTAAATGCATAGAGCAAATCAATGAGTGGATGTGCAAAAATGTTCTCCAGCTAAACAAAGACAAAACTGAGGTTGTTGTTTTTGGAGCAAAGGAGGAGCGACTAAGAGTCAGCAATCAGCTTCAGTCAGTAAGATTTAAAACCACAGACCAGGCAAGAAATCTGGGCGTAGTGATGGACTCAGACCTCAATTTTAAAAGCCACATTAAGACAATTACAAAGTCAGCCTACTATCACCTGAAGAACATATCAAGAATTAGAGGACTTATGTCCCAGCAGGACCTGGAAAACTCCATGCTTTTATCTTCAGTCGTCTTGATTACTGCAACAGTGTCTTTACAGGTCTGCCTAAAAAAATCAGTCAGACAACTGCAGCTGATCCAGAACGCTGCTGCTAGAGTCCTCACCAAAACCAAGAAAATGGATCACATCAGTCCAGTTCTGAGGTCTTTACAGTGGCTCCCAGTCTGTCAGAGAATAGACTTTAAAACCCTGTTGCTGGTTTATAAAGCGCTTAAAGGTTTATGGCCAAAATACATTAGTGACCTCCTGATTAATTACGAACCATCCAGACCGCTCAGGTCGTCTGGGACAGGTCTGCTCTCTGTCCCCAGAGTCAGAACCAAACACGGAGAAGCAGCGTTCAGTTTCTATGCTCTTTATATCTGGAACAAACTCCCAGAAAACTGCAGGTCTGCTGAAACTCTCAGCTCTTTAAAATCAAGGTTGAAGACTCACCTGTTCAAAGCTGCCTTTCATTAAACAATTTTAATAAGATTTTAAATGTTAACTCTGCACTGTAACTTTTAACTCTTTTTATACTTTAATTGTATTTATTTCAATTAATTTCATTTGAATTATTTTTATTTGAACATATGTTCAGATTTAATGATTCCAGTGATTTAAAAAAAAAAAAATTATGTTCTATTTTAATGTTTCTTTTCTTTCCTCTGTCATGATGCTTTTGATGTCTTGTGTGAAGCACTTTGAATTACCTTGTTGTTAAAATGTGCGACATAAATAAACTTGCCTTGCCTTATACTTCACTGAAACTTTATACTGGTCTCTACACGACGGTGAATTTGGGCCAAATTAAGGTGTTTAAATGTTTTAAATATTAATAATATTAACAATATAAAATATTGTTTTCAGACAATAGGGAGGCAAACAAATAATAAAGCAAACAGACAAATAGTTTTAAAGATTACAAATAAAATATAAATAAAAGCTGTGTTGTAAAATAATGTCTATTATGAAAATAAAGTAATTTATAAGATAAAACGTCACAATTTCTAGGCCTACATAAAGTTACATCTTTGATCTTGTGAATTTAATTTTCTTAATATTATACCTTTATTCTCTAAATATTGTCCTGTTATGCGGTCCTTAAACTCCGTCATACAATTGTGCCACATGAGAGGGAAATATTTCACTTCCCTACATTTTTCACTTTATTTAAAATTGAATAAACAGCACTTGAAGGCACCACTGTTACTTTTTTTCAGACATTTAAAGGAAGAATGTGCAGCTTTATGATCCAGTAGATGTCGCCCTTGAGCACCAGCATTAAACCAAAACAAACTGCTGTTTGGGGACACTGCCATTATTCTGAAGAGACTTGGGTTGGTCAGCAGTTCAAGCCCTGGTGCGGACGAAGTCTGGAAACTGGTCTGGTAGCTGGAGAGCAGCCAGTTCACTTCCTGTCATGTTCAACATCAGTGTAAAATTCAATTTCCCCTCGCTGGATTAATAAAGGATAACATCTGAAGAAACGTTCAAATGATTGGTCAGTCAGTTTTATTCGTAGATAATATAAGTTATGAGTAAAACTGCATTTATCCTTGAGAGCAGAAGTTATCGACCTGTAAAATATGTCCATATTCTTTATATTATCTGTAAACTAGTATAGCACGCTCACTGCACCTTAATATGTATATTATAATCTGAAGAATATACCGGTACTTATATCTATAGCATTTATTTATATTCATAGCATCCCATTAATCCAGCCATATACACCCAATAATTCACTTTTTTTTTTTAGTCTACATACTAAACTGTAAATTTTGTAATTACTGTACATAGCACAGATTCTTGCACTTTCTGCTTATTGCACTTCTGGTGAGATGCCAAACCTCATTTCGTTACTCTATACTTGTATATGTGTAATGACAATAAAGTTGAATCTCATCTCATCTCTCGTTTTCTCGATTTGAAGACCCAGAAAAGAAGAATAAAAACAACAGAAGACAGCCGTCCATCTTTAAGTTATTTATAGACAACGTACACGTAAAGGTTTCTGAGAGGTTTAGTAATGAACACAGGATATGCTGGGTTACATTCTGATTGATTTAGCCCTTCTTCTTTTTTTTTCTTTTTTTTTTAGAAGCTTTTAGAAAGAATTAAAACAACAAAATAAAAGAACTAAGAAAAAAAACAACACCATAAAGCAACAGAGAGGAAATTAAACCTGCATGAAACAAAAAAAAAACACTTGATCATATTTTCAGTCGCTCAGGACGTCTCCTCTCCTCAGATCTCAGGATCTGCAGCTTTTTTAAGTTTTTCTTTATTGGAGAGGACAGCTGATACGCCCCCTTGTTCCCTATCCCTCTTCCTGCATATCATCCCATGTCCCCCGTATCCCATTTTTCAAACCCGGCGCAGTTTCAGAAGATCACTAAAAGGACGTTTTTCCTCACCTCTGTAACTTCTGCTAAAGTGCACATGATGGATTAACACTGGGTCGTTGTAATATAGCAATGAGTAACGTCTTTTATCTGCTCTTTTTGTAAAGGGTCTCGAGATAACAACTTGTTATGAATGTTGCGCTATACAAATACACATTTGATTGATCGATTAACCCAGACAGAGACTAACAAAAAAGTTCCAAACCATCATGGCGGCCGGTAAAGGTCATGATCAACAGAGCTTCATGAAGGACTTTACTGAGGAGCAGTGAAGAAAAGTTTACTCACTGATGCAAGAAGCTGTGGAGTGTGAACAAGCTGCAGATACTGACAGGGAGGAGGAGGAAGAGGAGGAGGAGGAAGAGGAGGAGGAGGAGGACGAGGAGGACGAGGAGAAGGAGGAGGAAGGGGAGGGAGAGGAGGAGGAAGAGGAGGAGGAGGAGGAGGACGAGGAGGACGAGGAGGAGGAGGAGGAAGAGGAGGAGGAAGAGGAGGAGGAAGAGAAGGAAGAGGAGGACGAGGAGGACGAGGAGAAGGAGGAGGAAGGGGAGGGAGAGGAGGAAGAGGAGGAGGAGGACGAGGAGAAGGAGGAGGAGGAAGAGGACGAGGAGGAGGACAAGGAGAAGGAGGAGGAGGAAGAGGAGGAGGAGAAGGAGGAGGAGGAAGAGGACGATGAGGAGGAGGAGGAAGGGGAGGGAGAGGAGGAAGAGGAGGAGGAGGAGGAGGACAAGGAGAAGGAGGAGGAGGAAGAGGACGAGGAGGAGGAGGACAAGGAGAAGGAGGAGGAGGAAGAGGATGAGGAGGAGGAGGAGAAGGAGGAGGAAGAGGACGAGGAGGAGGAGGAGAAGGAGGAGGAAGAGGACGAGGAGGAGGAGGAGGAGGAGGAGAAGGAGGAGGAAGAGGACGAGGAGGACGAGGAGGAGGAGGAGAAGGAGGAGGAAGAGGACGAGGAGGAGGAAGAGGAGGACGGCCGAGCACAGGGAAAACATCGTCATTTCAGAACTGTACAACAAAAACAAAAAACCCAAACACACATCTGTACAAATGTACAAAAATCAACAGGATTAAAACGCTGAATCATCATTTTTTTTTAAATCGTCCGACGTGGTCACCGTGGATCTGACAGGACGACGTCAGAACTCGGACCTGCATCAGAGTCAACGTGCCAGCTTTAAGTGCAATCCACAGCACACCTGAGGCCCCCCCGGACGCCGTGTGCTTCTGTGTCCGCCTCCTCCATCATCTGCACGGGCGGGGGGGCGGCCTCGGCGAGTATAAAGGACAGCTGGTTAGTGATCATCATGTTCAATTCTCCAATCACTTCAGTTGCTGTAACCGCAGCAACAAAACACACAAACAGCAAATTAAATCTGTAAAACGTAAAAGAAATAAAAAAAGAAGAGAATCCCTTTCTGCTCCCGGCTCTGCTGCTGAGTGTACGTAACCACGGTAACCAGTGACCTCGTCTTAAAACACACCAAAAAAACCAAACTGAGACCTAAAAGTAGTTAAGTTAAAATGTAGATACACATCTGGTGGAGCTTTTGGATGCAGCTGCGACGGTTTGATCTCAGGTAGAGTCGACTTCAGGTGTTTCAGGTGTGGAGACGTTTATTAACCATCACTTTCTATCAATGTGCACCTCTGAAGAGCTTCATACACACATCATCCTCCTGCACCTGAAGCTACTGAAACCCTACGTTGTGGCCAGAGACAAAGATTAAAAAATAAAAGGTAAAGTAAAAATCAAAAAGGATTTATCCAGCGAGTTTCATAAACATAACTGAGTCAGAATTCAGGTTTTCGGGCCCCCAGTTTCCTCTCCACACATTCATGCCAACATCTCTTGAGGGACCTCGGCTGGTAGCAGTGTTTATATATCGAGTAGAAGAAGTGTGTGTGTGTGTGTCTGTGTGTGTGAGACAGGACGAGCAGCAAACATTCTGAACTCATCAGTCATAAAAACATGTGAAGAGGCAGATCTGTCCTCCATCGCAATGTTCAACGCTCTGATAACATAATTATAACCCCCCCTTAACTAAATGATTTCTTCTTCTAAACAGCGCCCACAGAAAAAAAGATACATTTTTGCTGCAGTCTGATAAATCATCATGATGATAACAAACACAAACGGTGCGCTGCTTCAAGCAGAGAGAGAGAGAGAGAGAGAGAGAGAGAGAGAGAGCGAGCGAGAGCTCAGTCATCGGTGGCGTTCAGGAGCATTTTAAACGTCAAAAATGAGAGAATTTAACCCTGAAAAGTTCTTAATTAGTCAGTGTCTGCCACTCACTCTGTTTGACCTTCATCATAAAGATTGCAGCTTCTGATGTTTGCATATTGCACTCTGCCGTGTTGCAACATAAACAATACTTAAATTGATTTTGCAGCCCTGACGCACTCTGAAGCAGAACGGGCGGGGGGATCGTTTACGGCTGTGATTCAACACAAAGAGGTTTGAGATTGAACATGTATTTTTGACAGTTTGAGTCCTTTAAACACAACATGGTGTGCAAAGAAACTGCTTGTGTTTAAAGCCCTTTGTTGAGACGAAGCTGGACCCCATCAGGCAGAACATGATGAAGACCAGGACTCGGTTTCTAAGCAGTATGGGAGTCCTCGTCTCCGGTTTAAGGAAGTAAGGGAGGATTGATTTTAAAATGTATTTCTGCTCATAAACAGGAGGAATATAAAGTATGTGAGGCGTCTACAACAGGAATGAAACTCTTCAGAGGAGACAGCAGGGAAGAGAAACTGACTACAGCAACATTTGTGATCGTGACCTTTGTGCTCAGCAGCAGGTAGTTCACCATAATCCAGAGCGGCCTTTTCACTTCCTGATACGGAAACTGATCACATGATCTGAGTCACACACCTGTCATGAGATCTGAGCAGTGAGAGGAGAGTTCTGGTGGTGGAAACACAAGAGAGAAACAAACAGGAAGGGAGAGAGAGAGAGAGAGAGAGAGAGAGAGAGAGAGAGAGAGAGGACGGCTAAAGAGCTTGTGATGGCAGAGAAAGTTCCACCGAGGGGGGTGAAGTCAGAGGGGGGCGTTTGTTTTGTTACCCTTAGAGTCGCTGACAGGAAGACGACGCACTAACTTCTTGACTTTCTTTTCCAGGAATCAGAATCCTCCCGTGACTGAGCAAGGAGGGAGAACACAGACTGATGCAAGACCTGACAAAGACCTGACAGAGACTCAAAGCATTTCACTATTTTTTACATCTTGTTTCTGATCAAAAGTAAATCATAAATTAAAAATCATATTTTGAGCATCTTTCTTTTAAAATAAGTCTACACCTTTTTTAAATATCTAAAATAAATCTGCGACTTCAGACCTTTTCCCACTACAGAAACCGAGCCTGCAGCCGCCATCTTTTCTGCAGAGGATCCACAGTTTGTGTTTTACTTCCTCCTTTGACTTCGTCTTTGTAAACTCTCTCAGACTGGGTGCACAGTTTGAGGAATAAGTTACCAGTTTAGCCACATTTTTGAGTTTTTTTTAAATCTTCTAAACTTTTCGGCACAACGTGATATCAAATGTATTTTAATAGTCAGAGCGGCAGCAGTTTGTGTTTTACAAACAGAGAGACAGACGAGGAGGTGAAACCGTCCAAACGTTACCAACATGTTCATGTTGGTAACGTTTGGGTTCAGAGTGCAGGCGTTTGTCTGCAGGTTTCAGTGATTCAAAACAAAACATCAGTCAGTGTTGTTCCTCACACCGTGTCCTGACAGCACGCCAGCGTTACACGTCGTCGCATCGACCATGATCACTCGTGCCCGTCCACACTGCATCCGTTAAATATTTCATTCTTTGATCTGTGAACTTTTTGTTTCCCCCTCGCAAACATTATGACATCTGGTGCTTTTGTATTGATGAGCTGTTGACTCAAATCACAACACTCAGAGTATCGATGATTGACGATCAAAGGTCAAAGATCAACATTTAAATCATGGATGTGGATATTATTCATGCACCGTTATCTCCCCCTTGTATAACAAGCTAACCAGCTCTGTGGAGTGATCAGAGCCGTGTAGAGCCGCCTCCCTCGTTTTTCGTTTCCCGTCCACGTCTATGCGAGCTGCAGAGAGGGAAATAGAAACAAGGCGTCGGGGGGGGAGACGGCGCTGCTTCACCGGCAGAATCAGACTGGTTTAGTCGCTGACGCTTGCGCCACGTGCTGTTAGGACATGCTGTAAAATATTGTGAAAATATTGCCCCCTGCTTCGATGATATCAACTTTGCAACTTGTTCATTTTGACTTTTTAAATTCTATTTCTATCTATCAGCCGTGCACAGCTAGAGCTCTATGAACCCCCCTCCCAGAGTAAAGCAGCACGGTTACTAAATCAGGTTTTTTTTTTTTTTTTACTTTTCTGCAGCCTCAGGATGAAAGCCACCAGCTGCTCATATCAGCGTATCTCGTTTGTCTGTTTGTCTGTTTATCTAGTGGAGCCTGAATTGGTGAAAACTAAATTCTAGGTGTCAGAATCAAAATCTAGGAGGGAAAAACTGAACTTATCTCCAGCTCAGCTTTCTGCAGTCTCCAGTTTCTTCTTCACCTCATTCAACCAGTTCATCGTCTGGGGTCCCAAACTGACTGAAAGTAGGAACTAGAACCAGGTTGTGAAGTTCCCGTAGTGGAAGAAAAAGACCTTTGACTATCTTCACATGTGCTTTTTAATCACTCCTAAATCATTATCTGGCTGATTCAAACTTCTTGCTAACAAACTTTCCAGGGAGAGTCTGTATTGAACTGTTGCTCGTTAATCCTTTCAGTTTGCAACACACACACACACACACACACTCGCTCCTGTCTAATGTGTTTCAGGCTCTACCTGTCAGGAAGTTTCTGGGGTTTTTTTTTTGCATGCTGGGTTACTTAGAAAAAACAACCCCCACTTTCCGAACGCTGCATTTCCACAAGGCACTATGTGACATTACAGGCTGAAGGTAGAGTTAGTCTTCAGGTGCAAAACACTCACAAGGAGACCAGCTGATTTGTCAGAAGCATCTATATTATTAGGGTTAGCTAGAAAAGCTCTGGGTTTAGCGTAACGTCTACATTCTGTTATTTATAAAAAAGTGTTTTTAAGCTCGACATGAAGCTGGAGACAGATTTACAAAACAGGCCGATAAAATACCAAAACGTGTGTTACAAAATAAGCCTCTTCTGGTGTCACACCTGAGGGACAGAGGGGGATAAAGGTTAGAGCACCAAACATGTGCTATCTCCCTGCAGAAATGACAAGCAGTCATCATGTGTAGTTCACCGTCATTAAAAGGTCAAAGGTCATTAAAAAGGAAGAGAAAGGTGGAGGGGGACGTGATGCTTCTCGTTAGCACCGCTGTGTTCTGTAGTGACGAGCTGCAGCCTGATTAACAGTCAACAGAGACGGGGGGGGGGGGGGGGGGGGGGGGGGGGGGAGATATTTCCTGGAGTCCTGCAGGTCATCCAGTATATTCCACATGTGATTGTTTAATCAGGAAGAGGTTAATCCCAGCTGGAAAAAAACAAAAAAAAAACAATAAAACATTTTGGTTTGACCTCCGGAGAGAATTAATCCTCAAGAGGCGGAGAACGACCGATGATGGAGAGGAGAGAAAGTAGTTCCTCCTGGACGTGTGGACGATGACGTCAGGAGGAGCGTTTTCGTCTCTCAGTCGCTGCTGTCGTCTTCGTCGTCGTCGTCCGACATGTTGCTGCTGTTGAACTTTGACCCCGGCCGGCTGATGGAGTCCGAGCGGATGGAGAGGCCTCCCGACGTCAGCTGCACGAAGCAGAACTCGCAGACTCGGACCGGTTTGGACGACTGGCTGGGCAGGAGGTACTTCTTATCCGAGCACGGCCCGCACACCACGTAGCCGCACTTCCTGCAGTGATGGCGGCGGCTGACTGGCGTGAACTTCACCTTCTGGCAGCGCATGCACACCGTCGCCTCGGAGTCGGGCACCCAGACGGCGGCGTGCTCGCCCGTCGGGGACTTTCCGCTTTTCTGCAGCAGGTCGCCGACACACTTCCCGATGTGGTTCATCCACTCGGACTTCTCCGTGGCGGTGGCGGCGTACACGGCGAAGGACTTGGTGGGCGTCTTGATGAGCCAGCCGTTGTGCAGGTCGCCCTCGTCGGGCACCGTGTCGATGGTGACGCTCTCCAGCGGGATGATGTGCTGCTTGTTGTACTTCTTCTTCTGGATGACGATGTTCCCGTACACGAGGATGTCGTTGAAGAGGAAGAACTGCCGCGCCTTGGGCTTCTTCCGGCACAGTTTGGTGAGGACGCCCTCGCCGATCAGCACGCGGCCCGGGATCGCCAACGGCTGCCCGGCCGCGCCGAAGCAACCCTCCACCACCGCGATCCGTTTGGAGTTGGCCTCGCTGTTGGCAAGCCGGTCGACCATCTTCACCTCACCTGCAGGAGAACGGAGAGAGGGGAACGTTTGAGTGTTTTTACATTTTCACAGATTTTAAAAAACAAAGAGGAAGTCGTCGTAAAAGAAGAAATAGCACAGCAGCGCTCTCAGGTTTCTCCCAGTAGGCCTTTAAACTGGCTGAACTTGCTCCTTAAAGGTTGAGAAATAAATAAATCAGTTCCATATCAAAGTTTCCCCGACGCTCTTTGAAAGACACGAGATGGAAAATAGAGGCGGTGTAGTTTGAGCTGCGTCTTCGTTCCTCTCCTGAAATCACTCACTAAGTCACTCTTCCTCTTTCTCTCACTTGTTGAATCTCACTTTCCTTATCGACGTCACCGTCTGAGCGCCACCACATTTCAAACATCCAAAGAGGCGTCACATGTGCGCAGAGTGTCACGCTCTGATTTAACAGGAACATGCGAGGATTAAAGTGGAGCTGCACAATGTGACTTCACGCATCGATCTGCTGATCACATTCAGATTAACAAACATCTGATCCCAGTCATATGTCGAGTTTATCAGCTCCAGCTTTTGATGTTCAGCTGCTGCAGAGTGAACATTTCATCAAAAACAACAAAGCATGAGTTCATAATCCTTGGCTTGTTCTCAGTTCAGAACAAGATCAAATATATTTCTGACTTTTTCAAAAACACTGTCACTAATATTTCAAACAGATATTATGAAACTTCTCTGAATAATTCGGACCAAAGAAACTATTATGAAGAAAGAATAAAATCCTCTTTCAGTCCATTTATTAGCTTCCAGTGCAATTAGAGATGCAACCATTTCTTTATTAGTTGACCAGCCTGAGAGATGATGTGCCGATGGAAACATGAGCTAATCACACCTATTTGGTTTTTTGAACCAGGCTGTAAACATGTTCATCTCTTTCAAAACAGGCTTTTTAGAATGGGTGTGTATGTGACTTCCTGTGCTTCTGCAGCCAGCCTCGAGTGGACACTCCAGGAACTGCAGGATTTTACACTTCTGCATCAATTGGACCCCGGTCAATTTTTTCTGAATATTTCCTGTTCTTTTGGACATTTTAAAGTATCTGGTCGGAAAAAAAATCCAAGATAAAATCAGAGTGAACAATTTAAAAGTTTGTGTCCAAAAAGGAAGAAAAAAAACCTCTGAAAATGTTCTGGAGTTTGGTTCATGTGTTAATAGGGCTGATGTGCTTGAGATCACCCTACTCTTACATTTTATCTAATGCACTATTTAATTAAGAGGAGAAATGAGGATAAGATGCTTTAATCCGCATCTGAAATCTCCCATAAAAAGTCCAGTTATGAGACCAAAGAGCAAACACCAGGAGGTTTCTCTCCTCATGAGCAGAGAGAGCTTAGTGCTTTAGGTTTCTCTCACAGCTACACAGAGCAGGTCAAAGGTCAGTGGTGTGAGAGATGGACGAGTGCTGGCTCTGCGCGGCCAACCTTGAGGGTTGGGTTCGGGCTGTGACCTCAGAGAGACGCTCACATGCGTGACAACAAACTGAATATTGAAGACATGAAGATGAGCTCGCTTTCTTCAGATCCACTCGGATATTTTCCACCTCAGTGAATTCTACTCTGACACCTAGTGTTTGAAATGGGTACTGCAGTCTAAATTCTAAACATTGTAGAGAGCTGTCTCCCCCCCTCCTCTCTAGAGTGGATGCTCACTCAGGTCACCATGTGGTGGACTCTGAAGCTTCAGTGTTTATCCAGCTCTGCATGGGTCTGTAAACCTTTCTGTGTTCTAACCTCTCTCCATTTTTCAAAAGCATCTCCAATATTGATCCTAGTTTGAGCACGTTTCTGCTCGTGGAGCTTATTAGAAACATGCAGAGGCTTTTTAGGTCGGGTACAATCACTTCTATCTGAACCACTTCTCTTGTTGGTTTGACCTGATAACTGCTCTCATATCTGGCAAACCGAGGGGCGTCCAAAACGGCCATGTGGGGGGGTCGCCTTAAAACCACCTACCTTCTCTGGTCCAAACAAATCCAGAGCATTCAGGAGCAGAATCTAAAGTTAGAAGGAGGACATACTGGCTGCTGCATTGTTGTCAGAGAAGCCAGCACTTCAACATAGCATGTTTCCTTAATGATCAGAGAGTAAGATACCTTTATCATCTCACTCTCTACACAGCTCACTGATTGGACCTTTGAGTAAAGGAAGTTTAAATCCTCATGTTTGAGAGTTTAACAACAATTCATATCAACTTATTTATCCACATTAAAAGTCTATTGAAAGTAAAACTTAACCACAACTTTGCCCAACAAACATCTACATAGTGTAAGAGGTAACTTTGGTCTAACAACAGGTTATGGTTTGTCTGTGGGTGGACTTCACTGGAACAAACTTCAGCCCTCACTAACTCCCTGGAACACAAAGCAGACATAGTGTAGGTGTTGTTGCACGCTCGGTTTCTCTCCACAGAGCTGGAGACGAGGCTAATTAACCAGCAGAGTCCGGAGCAGCCTGGGCCGGACTCCCCAGTGATCTGCACACTAATAACCCAGAGAGAGAAAGAGAGAGAGAGAGAGAGAGAGAGAGGACAGAGGGGGCTGCTGACATGTCGACGCTGTTAAGAGAGGGATCGCTGCCCAACGCAGAGGATACCGGCCAACCAGCTCCCCCCATCAGCTGACAGATGACGGCACTGAGAGCAAAGTCTCCAGAGAGCGAGAGCGGCATAAATACAGGCCGGAGGCTCCAAACCCAGCAATCAAAGCGAGACAGAGCGGGGCGAGAGAGAGAGAGAGAGAGAGAGAGACTGAAAATACGACAGGAGGAAGAACCAGCTGTCTCTGCTTTATAGTGAATGATGTTTCAGCGCTTACATCCTCCAGGAAGCAAGAAATCAAAAGAGGACTGTAGGAGCATGAAATCAATCTCATTATATATTCAATTTAAGATAAAGAATAAATCGTGTCCTTACGGGCGCTCACATGAAGCTCCACGACAACGGCCGATCGTTTGATATCGTTTATTTCCCGATCAGACCCAGAGCGAGGAGGATGTGCAGTACAAGACACGATCCGCTACGGGGAAAAATAATATACATTTGGAAAAGAGCGCAGTGACTGCAGCACAATGCACAAACCACTAGACTACCGGCGCCCTGAAACTTTTTATTCTTTATCTTTCTCGCCCTTGAGCTCCGGCATGAAACCAAAACAACTCACGCTGCATTGCGATCTTTGTTATGCTGGTATCTTCACACTGCACTTACCTGAAATGAGCGTGATCTAGAAACACAGTTAAGCAGTGAGTACAGTATGTTATTCTTCTTTTCTCTAGTCCCTCAATTAAACAACTTTTATACACGAGGGGAGGAGTCAGCCGGCCGTCCTGGCGATGTAAACAAAGTGAAGATAGGACTCTGAAAACTCTGAAAACATCACAGACAGTGGGACTCGGATGTTACACCCATTGTAGACAGTCATGACTCACAGAGTTATTTTCAGAGGATATACTTGATTTCTACATTTAAGTTTGAAAAATCACAAATAAAGGCTCTAAGTTACATAAAAAGTTTGATCTATGCAAATCACGATCTTCTGCAGCTTTAATTCCAGCGAAAAGAGCCTCGAAATACGACGCTGTGTTCTTTAAGAAAATGCCGCAGACACACAGGAGAAAGTGATTTTCATTTCTCTACAGCTCAGCTGGAGTTGGTCATTTTGAATGCCGATTTGGTTACAGAAACAGCCGCGGCTTTAGATAAGCTCAATGATTAATTCATTAGGAGAGCTGTCCTCTCTCTCAGCTTACAAGGAGCTGCTGTTTACTGCCAGGAGGGAATCAGAGTAAACCTGCAGCCCCACAAAAACACCACCAGAAAGAAGTGGATCATGAATAATGTGCGCACTGTGTTCTCCACAAAAGGCGAGATTAAGACTTCAGCCGACATGTGCGAGTTAAGGCACAGGAGAGGTTATTATTGGACACACGGCATTATGCTTTGAAGGAGGTCAGACATCATTAACCTGCCTCTGTAACAAAGGAAACCAATTCCATCTTCAAGCACAAACGTTTATAAGAGCGGGCCGTTATTTCAGACCTGAAGTCAAAATGTCATCAGACCTGAAGTCAAAATGTCATAACCACATCGAACAGAATCCACAGGTCAATGAGCCTATCAAGCAAACATCATAGAGCCGAGGTAATCAGCAACTCATGATGACACACATCACACAGAGATATTTTCTACATGTAGTTTTCCTTTCTCTCTTTGTCAATAGTATGTTTGCATGGAACCACACTGTGCAGAGGATCTATTGTTTCTCCCACGATTGGTGCCAAACTCAATCACATTTCTGAGGGTCTTGAACCCGAGCGTACTGGACGATTTCAGGCCGTTTCAGACCTGAATCAAAAAGACTTTCCTGGAGAGGATGCGCTCCATACACCTATTAAATGCCTGAGGTGGAGGGATGCTGCCCCACCCACCCACAGTCAGCGGCTGAAGGACCTTATGTCCTGTTTAGACCTCGAGAAGATTCACTACTCGGTCAATGGCTGTAACGAAAAAAAATCAAAAAAAAGGTGTGGGGACCACATTCAGAAACTCATCAATTTAAAGAAACACTCTCCTCTCCTCCACTAGTCTTTTTGAATATACATCTGTGATATATTAATATCATACAATTTGAATCCTTATTGCCTTTCTTCCATACTTTTGCACTTTTCTGCTACTTGTCCACTTCTGTATTTTTCCCAACGCACAGTATGTTATTTTAATTTATTTCCTTATTTTTTTCCCCACGTGATTCTTTTTATTTCAGGGTCTATGAAACCCAAATTCCAGCACTTGCTTGTCCTTTAACTGCAGAATTTTAAGTTTAAAAACTGTGATCGAAATTTCCGGCAGTAGACAAGGATTTGAGGGAGTGATGGAGGAGGTTGCTGATCCTTTTGTATCTTTTGCTCATTTCAAGAGCTCACTGTACTGTATTAATCTGTATAAAAAAAACTAATAAAAAAAAAAGAAGAGGTTACTGTGTGGGAAAGATTCATCTGTGAGGACAACAACAAGATTATCTGGAAGTTGTGCAATGCACTGTTGAAATACAGCAGTGGTTGACACAATGCCAGAACTTCAAATATCAAAACATTCAAACAATGCTTCAACACCACGGCAAAAAGTAGAAGTTATTGCGTTATTTCTTGTTTTTATTTTATAAAAATGCCAAGCAAATACCTGCATGCCGTCTACATTTCACAAATACGTTGTCAAAAGTTTAATACAGAAATGTTGTTGAAGGATTCATTCCTGTCTGACACACCTGACTTCTGAAACAGACGTATTGAGGAGTATTAAAGTAACACAGGGATTAGGATTTGAAATTGGCCTGGTAGCTGGAGAGGTGCCAGTCCACTTCCTGAGCACTGCCGAGGTGCCCTTGAGCAAGGCACCTAACCCCCCCACCAGCTCAGGAACGCCCACTGTGGACAGCCCCCTCACTCTGAGACTTCTCCATTAGTGCATGTC
The DNA here is from genome assembly GCF_963930695.1 of Labrus bergylta. Lineage (NCBI taxonomy): Eukaryota > Metazoa > Chordata > Actinopteri > Labriformes > Labridae > Labrus > Labrus bergylta. The sequence continues at coordinate 30,378,389 of NC_089202.1, forward strand.
CATAGGATCCTGTTGGTGCATGTGTGTGTATTTCAGCCTATGTTTGTGTAACAATCAATAAAGCATAGTATTATTATTATCGACTTCAGGAGGCGCCAGCCCAGCCACACACCACTCCTCATCAACGGCACAGCAGTGGAGAGAGTTAGCAGCACAAAGTTCCTGGGGGTGCAGATAACTGACACTCTGACCGGGTCCCATCACACCAGAGCTGTTGTGAAAAAAGTGCAGCAGCGCATGCACTTTGTGCGTCGGATGAAGAGAGCACACCTCCCTCCTCCTATTCTCACCACCTTCTACAGAGGCACTATAGAGAGCATCATAACAAACTGCTTCTCTGTCTGGTCCGGAGCCTGCAGTGCCTCCGACTGGAAGTCCCTGCAGAGAGTGGTGAGGACGGCGGAAAAGATCATTAAGACTCCACTTCCTCCCATCCAGGAGATCACAAAGATCCGCTGTCTGACCAGGGCTCAGAAAATCAGCAGAGACACCTCCCACCCCCATCGAGGACTGTTTTCGCTGCTGGACTCTGGAAAGAGGTTCCGCAGCCTCCGAAGCAGAACTTCCAGGTTCTGTAACAGCTTCTTCCCACAGGCCATAAGACTTTTGAACATGAAAAAATAATCTCTCCATTCCCCCTCAAACCCCCACACAGGACTACCTCACTGGACTGTAAAATACAATATAACATGCAATATATTTATCTGTATAGTAATTTTACTCATAGCTTTTCTTTTTATATCTATTTATATCTGCACCTTATTTTTATATGTAAATACATGCTGCTGTTTTTTATCCTGCACTACAACGAGCCAAATGCAACAAAATGTCGTTCTTATCTGCACTGTAAAGTACAAGTTTGAATGACAATAAAGAAAGTCTAAGTCTTTAAAGTTTGTTCACTTCTTTCCTATTTTTTGTCACAATGCGGTTGCCATGGTAAAAGTATTGTAAAGTCTGAACACTTCCCTACATGAATCTTGCAGATGTCGAGAAATAAAGCCTGCTAATGTCCCTCATTATAATAACTGGCAAAGAGCAGGAGCCGGGTCTTTAACCCAGAGAGAAACTCGGTCAGATAAACGGTTCAATCAGGAACTCAACCAGGAAACTTTAAGTGTGATCGCAGAACATCCTGTGAAAGTCGCCTCGTGAAACTTCTTTGACTTTAAACAGAAACAGGAAGTCGAGTTTTCCAACTCTTCTACATGACCTGCATTTAAACCTCCAGCAGTTCCACACTGGGAGGCCCCCGAGAGGAAGGGAAGCTATGAGTCAGACGCTGAAGGGAGAGAGTGAGTGACGATGACAAAGACGGGGAGTGAAGAGAGAAAGAGCGTTTCTGTGGGCTGTAAACATCAGTGAAAAAAAAAAAAAACAAGGACACCCATTTATCCTGCGGGGGTAATGTGAGGGCAGATGCTGTCGAGGACAAGCCATTGTCATTGCCCCCCTCTCTTCTGTTGGTCTGTTTGAGCTGTGGCTGCTGTGCTACAAGGTAGAGAGTCTCACTGTGTACAAAGCTGGCTGCAGAGCCTCGAAACACTCAAAACAAACTGTTTAAAACACGGATCAGTGCAAAGAATCCTCAGATTTAAACACAAAAACAAACATAGAAGTATTGATCAAGTGCAGTTCAGCTCCTTTAGACCCTATTGGAAATGTCTCCAAGCCAGACGAGAAACTAATCATTCCCAATAAAACGGGACCAGTTGGAGAATATAATCGGACCCTAAGTTATTTTGTTGTGTGCTCAACGTGCTCAAACTAGGATCAATATTGGAGATGCTTTTGAAAAATGGAGAGAGGTTAGAACACAGAAAGGTTTACAGACCCATGCAGAGCTGGATAAACACTGAAGCTTCAGAGTCCACCACATGGTGACCTGAGTGAGCATCCACTCTAGAGAGGAGGGGGAGACAGCTCTCTACAATGTTTAGAATTTAGACTGCAGTACCCATTTTAAACACTAGGGGTCATATTTTAAACCCAAAGCTGCCGCAAGAGAAAGAGAGAGGACGGTCTACATTGCAAAAAGACATTGCCGATGTTTATCCTGACAAACTTACTCCTTTATGATTCTGCTTGTTATAGATTTCAGAAGTGGTTAAAAAAAAAGGAGCCCAAACTGCAGATCAGAAAATAATCTGTGACTTTCTTGCTGCTCATTAGTTTCTGCAATGATCCCATTGTGGGTGGCCAGGGCTTCTTCTTTTTTTTGTTGCCTTTGTATAATGAGGTTGTAATTTAAAATTCTGGTATTGTTGAAACCCTCTAGGGCCCCCCACAGGCCGGACCTTTCAGGCAGAGCGTGGACTGCTGATGTCTCTGTGAAGCTGAGCAGCCATATTTCATGAAGTTTCAGTCTGTTACTTCTCTGATTAGAGTCTTCTTCACAGCTCTCTGTGGTTTCTAATCAGTTTCATGGTCTCTCAGATCTTGAACGCATGTTTTTTTTTTTTTTTTTAAATGGGATTTGATACGGCCGTGATAAGCAGAGAAAAGTGTTTCCACTGTTCCTGCAGAGGACAATCTGAGGAAACATGAAGCTGATCCCTGAGGGTGTGAGGGAAAATGTCTGAAAATGAAAGGTTTTTTTGTTTTCTGATATGAAACTATCTGTCCTGCTGCAGGTGGTCAGAATCCTTTAAACAGGTTTAACTTTGAATTTTTTTATACTTTATTAATCCCGAGGGAAACTCTGGTTTTACACTCTGTTATTGTGCTCCTCACACACACAGGCCTGAATCACACACATGCACAAACAGGACCTGTGGACATGCATTAGTGGCCTCAGCGTCCTGTCTCTATGACATCAGTTTGTTGACAACGACCATTGTATGACCGACACTGTTCTGTTACTTTTTACTGCATGTTTTATACTTGAGATCGTTTATTTCCTGATCAGACGCGGAGCAAAGAGGATGTGGGTACAAGACATAGGAGGGAAAACTACGGGGAATAAGAGGGCTGGGGACGTCAATAGTTCCTTTCTGACAAGCTCAAAGATTTTCAACTCTGAGCGGCCGCACAAGGAAGGCGCCCAGCTGCTTCAGACCACACTCCGCTGATACAAACCCAGCCGCCAACATCGGTGATTTTTGAATGAGACCCGGTCAGACAACTTTTTTTCTTTTTTTTTTTTAAATTAATTTTTGGGCAGAGATAGGACATCAGGGAGAGAGAGCGATGTATACGTTGCATCACAGCAATAATTTAAAAAAAATGTGTTTTAATTTGAGGTTTGTTGTGTAAAAAAGAAATGGTCATGTTTTAATTAAGTTGATTCAGCGGATTTGAACCCGGGCCGTGCGCTCTAACCACTGTCCCACCAGCGTGGCACCAGCGTCACCAGGGACAACTTTAACAATGACATGGTCGTTGCAGAGGAAATCACCGCCTGTTGTCTTGGCAGTGTGTTTTTGCGTTTTCATGTGGACGAAGATGTTTTAAAGTTGGCGTGTGTTGACGGGATTAACCGAAGGAGGAAAACCTTTTTTTTTTTTTTTTTTTTTTTTTTTTTTTAAATACACACCTACGTATGGGTAAAGCTTTAACTGAGCCTTCCCCTCAGGTTACAACTGCAAAATGCAAAGCCTCATTTCAGCGTCATTTTCTTCTCCAGGCAGGAAAACAAAAAAAACTGCTAACGTGCTCGTCTGAAGGAGAGAGTTAATCATTGGTTTTCAAAGCAGCGTCAGTAGGTCTGATGTTGTTATCTCTACTACAGTGAGCGACCAAAGTGCACTGACACAGTTACCTCGTATCAGTGCTCTCCTGTAAATCCCGTCATCAGGATTGATTGAGCAACACGTCGGAGTAGGAGACTTCCTCTCGTCACTTTGCTCTAATATAATCAGATCCCGGTGTCTGGTGTCAGTAATCTGCTTTTCAGAATACTGTTCTAGGTTATTTAACCGGCGGGAACATCAGTTCAGTTTTGGTTTCCATCACCTTTAACAAGATTAACCTCCAATCCTGTTATCTGTGCTCATCACACTGCTGCTGCTGCTGTGTAATCCTGTGTGTGTACCGACAGGAGGTCGAGATAACAGCTCTTCAGAGGGATCTCTGTGTTATCAGGACAGTCCTCCTGTTTCATCTCAGGCAGGTTGTGAATGAATACTCCGGCCAGGTGTGAACCCATTTAGACCGAAAAAAAAACAACCTTCCAAAACCTTCAGAAAAACTGCACATTTTTCAACATCTCATCAGGTCTTAAAGATATACCCTCAGTCATGGCATCAGGTGTGTTTCAAGGCCCTGACACACCAAGCAGACAGCAAAGAACTAGTGGCGGCGATCTCCTTGGTGTGTGTGCTGCTTCATGAATCACTAAAAAGAAAAGTGAATCCTCTAACGGTGAACTTATTCCTCACCAAAGCAGCAGCAGCAGCAGCAGCAGCTCTGGGGTCATCCTGTTCTAACTTTACTCTCAGCACCAGCAGGTCGATGAGCTTAGTTTGAATAAACCGCCTACCTTCTCTGGTCCAAACAAATCCAGAGCATTCAGGAGCAGAATCTAAAGTTAGAAGGAGGACATACTGGCTGCTGCATTGATGTCAGAGAAGCCAGCACTTCAACATAGCATGTTTCCTTAATGTCTGATCATACAGTAAGGTATTTTTATTATTTAATTAACTACATATCAGAGTTTTTCCAACAGGTGACCTCTTCCTACAAAACCTCTTCTCTGAATCAGCAGTCAGGTGTACTAGATGCCAGCATTAATTGTTGTGACACAAAAGGTAAACATCGGTTCATGCCACATTATTTGTCGATGGATCGATGCGTCCACAGGGCAGATATCAGCTGAAAAAGATGATGAACTGATGTACCAGTGCATCTCTATTAATCATGTCACAAAGGGAAGGGTTAGGCCAGCAGTTGGTCGCTGCTGACCTCAGCTGTCCTCAAACGCTCAGCAGCACCACAAAACTCCCCCCCCCCCTTTTTAGGTCACACGCTGACGTCAGCAGAAGTTTGACTTTGAGTAGCAGTCGGTCAGAGTTAAAATTAACTTTAACTTTGAAAACCCGTAAATAGAAATGATGCTCCAGCAGCTTTAGTGTTATTTCTCTGAGGGGGGGAAGAGTCCCTCAGAGCCCTCAGGGACTTGGGTTGGGAACCAGAGGGTCACCAGTTCAAGGCCCAGTATGGACTAAGTAAGGTAATCTGGTTGCTGGAGAGATTCCATTGGGTTGGTGCTTCATCTTGCAAACCTAAGAACCAGTTTGCTTTTCCACGGGCAAGGTCAGCAAAAGAGCCACGTCATCATCACGCCACCGATTAGATACGTCACTGAATACATCTTTGATTTGCTGCCAATGAGCCCTGAGCAAACCAACAACTTGGCGCTCATTCTGTGTGCAGAAGCCCCCCCCCCCCCCTCCCTCTGACATCTCTCTGTAGTGCACGTCCATAGGATAGTTTGTGCAAGTGTTATTCTGTATTCTGGGTCGAGAGTTAATGTAGCATAACAGAGTGAAAGACTGAACTTCCCGTCTGGGATTAATAAAGTATGTCTTCTTCTTTTTCTAAGTAAAGAAACACTCCAAGTTATTCTGAATGTAGAAACATGGATAAAATATTTTAAAAAGACTCGAGAAGCTATTTGCACTCATCATCTCATTTAAGAGCTCAAGATCTGAACGTAGGGCAGGACAGGACGAAGGCCCCGTGTCCACCTAGCGTTTTTTTTCTCAGCGCCAGCGTCTTTATTCAATTGTTTCCGATGAGGAGAGAGCGTCTGCAGCTGCAGGCAGCCACCTGGAGAAAAAGCGCAGCGCCCAGCGTCTTTTTCTCGAGCGCTTTGCCTTTTTTGTGCGGAAAGGCGCTGTTAATTCTATGTATTTTAACCTCCTATGGATCGTGTCTTGAACCCACATCCTCCTCGCTCCGCGTCTAATCAGGAAATAAACGATCTAAAATAAAAAAACATGCAGTAAAAAGTAACGGAGCAGTGTCGGTCAAACAGCGGCCGTTGCTAACAGACTTGTCATGGAGACAGGAAGGACATGCAGCTCTTTTTTTCTCAGAGCAAAAAACACTTCATGCAAGCCCTCCTGAGCGCACAGCCAGCGCTTTTCTGCCCGGAAAAAACTGCCAGGTGGACACAGGACTTACTGATTCCTCCGCATATATCCAAATAGAATTTTTAACCTAAAATATCAAAAGCTAGCAAACTGCCGAGACGACATTTCCTCCCTCTTCATTTCGGATTCAGGGTTTCCCTTACAGAGGCTGCAAGAGATACTCAGCATAGTTGGTGCCAAACTTATATCCAAAACAAAAAGACAACACAACAATAAGGACTGGACAAGGTGACACTGAGGATACATGTAGATGCACACTCAAGGATCTGATTTTGAACCACTTGCCTCAGAACTGTTATGGAGACACATGAGCTGCAGATATCAAGGTCATGACCCAGATAAATGTTTTTATAACTGTGTGTGTGGGTGTTTGCAGTTAAGAAGCCAAAATCTTTCAGTAGTATCAGTGTGTTTTGCTTTGCTGAGGTTTGGATCCATCCTGTGAAAGAGACATGAGATCCCGTCTCTCCTCGCTTTGAGCAGCAGGGAGGGAGTGTTCTTCATCGCTCTTCTTCTGCAGGTTCAAACACATCAAGTGTAGGAGGCCACAAGATCTCGCTGACTTGATTCACATCAAGTTCAAACGCGCAGAAAAAGAAGAAGAATGACTCGTCGGAATTGATCAGATACCACACAGCTCTCACAGAAAACAATTACAAAACTTCAGATTTGCAACAGATGACTATCACTACTGTAGAAGTCACATGATGTGAAGTATTTATTTTGATTTCAGGGCCCCTCTGAATACGTACGCTGCACCTTTCTTTTGCCACCTGTGGGACTAAAAAAGTTCTGTACATCCTACAAACTTTAACAGCATGCCAAGGCTTCATCAGAAATGGACACTTTGGGGATGGGTTGTCTGCCATGATGGCGGTAGAGCTAAGATAACGTAAGCATGTAGAAAGATGCCTCAGGTGTTTCCGGAAAAAAAAATCCACCTTATGCAAGACGAAACAACCATGCAGACTTTTACAGGGTTGGTAATCAGCGAAGGCAAAGAGTTTCAATATTATCACAATGTTTTAGTCTTAATAATGTTATTCCTTTGTAATAATGCAACTTGTCCCAAAAAAAGGTCATGCAGTGCCTCCTGCGTGTGGGCTACTTTTAGGTTAACTACAATCAGGCGTTTTCACATTATGCACGGTCGTTTTGTACCATGCCCGAGCACGATTGCTCCCCCATCCCCTCTCCCCCTGCTGTTCTGCTTTCACATTAGTATACTGTTTTGTGCCCGAGTACACTTGCATAATAATGACCCTAAAGCCAACAGCCGGTTGATAATCTCAAAGGATCGTCTTTATTTTTTAAATATTATTCACCAGAAACTAAAGTCTTGATCGGGACGTCTAATACCTGCTGACGAGCGGACAAAGCTTCAGGGTACACAAAGATATTTGCAGGTTTGTAGCAATCCTGTAACTCTGCTGAAGCAGTGGGCCGCTGTCTGCAGAGAGACGAGTCTCCCTCTTGTAAGTTTGCATCTCCTGAATCGCACCAGCTGTTGTTTTTGCTCCAACATTACTGTCTTCATTTACAGAGGTCAAGAGTGTTTTCTACCTGCAATTTTTAGTATTTAAATGCAAAAAATGAGCCGATATATGGGGCCTGGGACTTCTATCTTTGAAAGTGTGGTTATCAGTTTAAAATAAACAAGATATTTGCACCCTAATGAAATGATAATTGTTCAGTGAAGACACAGCTTGCTCTAGTCATGCCTCTTTCTCCTACTGATAATTTACATCACCTTCCTTAAGGCCATTAGTCGCCACCACAACCAAAACCACAAGGCCCCCTTTAATAGACACAGACTCCATACATGCAAGCTCCAGGTATTGACCATGTGTAGACCAATGGGCAGTAGCTTGTATCATGTGGAAGTCAAAAAATCTGGTATCGTAGCAACCTTACAAATGACTTAGTCACCTGAGAAACAGAACCAAACATCATGCAGCGTCCTGGAGTCTGAAAGGAAACTCTCTGGCTCTGTGAGCATTCAAAACTGAAGCTAACCAGGCAGTGTGCGCTCTGTGCACAGAGCAGATTTCTCCTGGTCATTAGTTTGAAAACAGACACTTATAAACTGAAGTGTCACAGCTTGTAGCTCGGCGTGGACTGTGGTTGGCCTGCTGTTAAAAACGGGACGGACAGGATGGAGTTCGTGAGGAATGTGCTGTGAACAGGCCTCCATCTGTTTCCCTCATTCTGCTGAACTCGTGCACTGCAGGCCGACCTTTGAGCTTTTCCAACGCCTACAAAACCAACAGGTAGCAGAACGCGATGACAATATTCTTGGCTTCCTTTCCACATTTCCTCCTTCTGCACGATCCCCAAAAAAAAAAATATTATTTCAAATTCCTTTAGCTGAAAATCTTGCCACCTCCCGATCGACACAAACAGAGAAAACACCTGGAATATAAAATAATCCATTCCTAAAGGTGATCCTCAACCGTCAAGATGCTAAAGCTAAAGAATATAAATGTCTTTAAAATTAACTTTAACAAGACTGTTTTCTAATTTTCTTTTACAATCTATTCATTGGTTCTCACACAATCCTGCAGGGTCTTCTTCAAATGACTTTCTAAATCTTAATTAACAGTCCAATAAGCACCGCCTCACCTGCAGCATGTGTGCATATTAACACGACGAATCACTTTCAGGAAAGTTATGGAAAGAGTAACTTAAACAGCACTTATAAACGTCAAAACGTCAATTTGGAAATGAATTTGACAAAATCCATGTAAGCCTGTGATCAGCTCTGCAGCTGGCTTTTTTTAAAAGTAAAATCTATCTCCACTGAGCGACAGTATCTACGTACTCGCACTAAAGTTTGCTTAAATCTGTCTGACTCAACACTTGACTTTGATTAAATTGTAAACAAAAACATGTTAAGATGTTTCGACCATGTTGCAGATTTCTGAAAAGTCTAAAATGTTTGTCTGCGCCAAAGAACTTCTTTTTAAAGGTTTAACTTTCTATTCACTCTTGTTTTAGCTAACGCTACTCCCTCAAATCACTGGTTGGTGTCAAACAAATTTGAGAATGATGTACTCATGTATGAGATGGGCTTCCTGTCACAATTCTTGCATGCTCTTGTTATCTCACTTCCTTTGACTGCCTCATGATTCAGTAATTATTCATCATGTCGTGTGGGTTGAGATGTTACAGATTAAGATGAATTGTTACATCACTGACGATATATTAAAAACAGGTAAAGCAAGTTTTTTCTTTAATGGCAGTTTGACGAGATAGCAGGGGAGTGTGTGTGTTGTGTGCCTCAAGGCAGTGGTTTAAGACCACTACTGTTTTCAGTTTTTACAAAGCATTAAGGATGACAGCTGCACATTAACGTGCAGACTTTGCTGTTTTCACATCAGACTCATATCTGAATTACAAAAACAAAATATCATCTTATCATTTATTGCAATATTGATTATGCCTTCTTTTTTCTAAGTGTTTTAGACCAGAGGAAAAGAGGAAAGTGTTTCCGAGTCTGTTGATGGGGACAGCAAGACCTTCATCCCTTCCTCCTTTTCTTAAGAACTATTCAGACTGCTGTTACAAGGCGCGATATTTACATCCCTGTAACATTTCGCCTTCAATATGAATGTTGCAGAGGCGTAATGGGGTTTCCCCCTGTTATGTGAAGCTCACACTGTGCTGTGCTCTCTCACACTTCAAAAAGCAATAATGCAATGTGAATTCACAGACTGGGACACCAATATTACGTCGTTGCAGAATCAACATGAATGTCTGAAGGCGTAATGACAGCGGAGCTTAGTTGCATCGCTGTTGAGAAATTGCACTCTGAAAAGGGCTTTAGTTGTCACAATCCAAGGCAGGTAAGCCAGGTAAGCCGATTACAAATGTTAACCCTGGCAGGTGTATCCAGGACTCATATTGTACAAATATCTGTAATATGGGGAAGCTTCAAGCTGTGACTATGTGTAACAGTGTCACTGAATTCCATCCAAACATACGATGGTAGAAGAGCTTTTAAATCCTCAGCAGCAGAGAGGAGACACACTGCTTTGACGGGACTGTAACATCTGCTGAGGCCACATGAGAAAAAAGAGAAGTGAGATGTGAGTGAGTTGAGTAATGCTTTGCCAAAATGTGTCCAGATATGGAAATGAGAAGTGTCGATGTTGAAAGTAGACAATGACTGTACTCACTACTGCCTTTCTGTAAGTCTTGTATTGTTGCTGTGATGCTGAATATGTCTCGTAGATATTCTGAGGCTTTGATGCAAACTTAAATCGTTTTAACATCAAAATAATCTTTAAAGCATCAAACTGCATGATATCAACAACCCGCAGTCTAGTTCCAGATTCAAATCACTGTCAGTTGAGTCTCTGCACTTTTGTTTTTTGGCTGTGTCATTGCACACAAAGCAACGCCAAATCATCAGCAAGCCAGGCTGTAAACATTAAACAACTTGTCCGGAAGAAAGTTTTGAATTATTTTGAGATATGCAAACGTTTTTACATAGGTCTCCTCCGCTCTAAATCCATCTCTCTTACAGATCCTGCGATTATAAACCCAAAAGTCCCATATCGGTCGGACCCTACAAATAAAACTGGGTAGAAGCTTTGGATTGAACAGCCAGTTCAAGCTACTTTACAGACAAAGTCATGTCACTACAACACTAAAATCTACAAACTGCCTTCAAGAGGCTCCAAAAAAACATGAGCACCTTGTTCCTGATATATGAACCTATGATGCAGATGATTTTTCTCTAATAATGCAGTATTGTTTTTTTTCTGCCGATAAATCAACATTTTCCCCCAACCTGTAGCTGTCCAGTAAGGATGCATTTCTACCAACACATGGCTGTGCGTGTGTGTGTGTGTGTGTGTGTGTGTGTGTGTTTAGAGTCGGGTGTGTGCGAGCTGCTGCCATTTAAAGAAAACACAGAAGTAACACTTCTTGAAAGTCATTATCGTATGACACAGTGTGTCTCCGAGATTTAAGTTTAAATTCAGACCACTTAAACAATCCCTTCAGGAAGTTGCAATGTCGTGACCCCGATTATTAACACAAATTTTTACCAATCACCACAAATCCTGCAGCACATTGTTTTTACAACAAGTTACATGAAAAAAATAAAGCCTCAAAACATCACAACTTTCACCACAACTTCTCTAAAAAGCTGTCCCAAGATCAGACACTTCAGGCCGCAGCAATCACAAAAGATTTCCCAGCCCAGGAGGAAGTGATAAAAGATCAACCGAAAAATAAAAAGGCTTTTCATCACCTGCGAGCTTGAGTGGATGTTTCAAACTACTGAGGCATGAAGAAGAAACCACTGAAATGAAGTGTGGCGTGCTCTGGAGCATGTAATCAAGCGCTCCCCGTTTAGTTAATCTGTTCGTTTACCTGTTGTTGTAGCACAGAGGAAGTGACCCGCTCTTCTTATGCTAATCTGCATCCATTTATAAACAGAGACGTGCTGGATTATGTGCCGGGCGTTGGATTACACACCAGAAATCGTGTGCATGCAGAGTGAAAGCAGGTGAGGTGGAAGGAATACCTGTAAGTAATGTCTCCGAGCCACGCCCTCCTCAGCGCTGGCAGAACGAGTTTAACCACGCTGAGACATGACGAAAGGGAAAGACGGGTTAGGAAAGTCTTTGTCTCTTCCAGCAGCTTAAAACACCTGATAAACCGCTCGATAATTTGACCCGCCGCTCTGGCTCGGAGACTGGAAATGGAAGGTGACAGTTTCCTCCCTTGGTAGCGGGTAACTTTAGGTTTGTTCTTTACTAACATGTGACTAAGCTGATGGTTATAAACCACCCAGAAAGAACAAGAGTGCAAGCCTTTAACTTTTCTGTTTCACTGGACTACAAAGTGAGAATCCTTTAAAGACCAGCTGTGGTGCACATGGCACTTTAGAAACCACATTTTCCTTCTTTTAAATTGTTCAATGATTGGGTAGAGACCACATGTTTCAATCTCTAGAGTCCCGGTATCTTTCATTCAGGTTTACATCTGAGCGTTCTTAATCTGTTTTTTTACATCTTGTGTTCCTGCACTGTTTGGGTCATGTGCATCTGAAAAACAATCTGACTTGGCTTTTAAGGTTTAATGTTTGAAACATGACATTTAGTGCTTACACAATCAGTCAACAGTGTTCCCCACACATAGACGATACCTGGGTGGGCCGCCCAGGTACATTTCCGACCATTCATTCATAAAAATTGCTGCATGACAGCGCACGTACCTGCGCCCCCACCTGTACGGCGGTATATCCCTCGCACGCATATTATTTTTGCGAGCGCGAGCAATATTGTATCCTGCAAGGAGAATACCATGCTCTATCTCTCCCCCCCCCTCGCTCTCCTCTCGGCTTCGTGCAAAACTGAAGCTTCTCATGGCTTAAAAATGTAAATGTTCAGCTGCTTGCTGCTGATGCTGGACTCCTATAAATAACTGAATATCGAGTGGAACTTTTCAAACCGCGAGGCGTAGTCATTGTGTTTGGGTCTATGAGCGTGCGTGGATAAATTGAGCAGATTAAAGTTGTCTGCTGCAAAAGCTAAATTAATTTGGAGGGCACAAAACATTTGATATCAACACAAACCTTATGTTAAAAGAAACCCTGCGATAAGAGAAATTATAAAAAAGTATGTTGTTTCCCTGCAAATTGAAGGGTGTCATGAAGAAGACTTGAAAGACTGAGACCATACACTCACTAGATAAACGTTCACGGAGGGAATATACTAACTGAGAATTTGACTCATCGTCTCGTCGACTTCTTTAACTTCCTCATCAGCTTCACTTTTTAACACCGAGAGGCTGCGTCCTCTCTATACAGGCTATGATTAAGATCTTCTCCTTAACCTTTGAGAGCAGGGCGGCATTTCAGTCTCATAACGGTCTCATTACTGAAGAGGTCAAACGTTCAGGAACAATTGTGGCGAGTATTCTGGTGAAGAGTCTCTCAAACCTCTTCAGGGTTACAGGTGATAAAAAGTTTCAAGCACCGACTTTAACAGAAACTCCAATTAGAACCAGTTTATACGTCCGTCTGAGTTGCAGCAGTTGCACAACTATAATTAATTTTGGACACAACATAATCGCCTCACTGAACTCTTCACGACCCATCAGCCAAAACACATTTAAACACACAGTTTTAAATTTGGTTACAAAATTAGTAAAAATAAAACGATATTGATCTCCGTTTCAATTCCATTTTAACTAAAAAAGAAGGACTCCTAGGCAGCCATTATTGGGTCCTTTTATCTTTTTAATTACCAAGAAACTGCAGGTAAACTTCTGCACACGGTCTAAAATTGCACAAACACGTTAGCAACAGTTTGCAACAGAAGCATCGCTGCCGTATTTGTGTGTATTTACACACTGCGCTCTCTCTTTTACTGGCGGCAGCTTTTGGTGAAAAGTACGGCTGAAGATCTGAGGAAGTTTTGATAACGAAAAGTATCTTAGTGTCAAACATTTTGACAACCTTAGGCTATGTGTCCCAACTAGCGTTTTTCCGTTTCTCCGATGTTTTATATTTGAGATAGTTTTTACCCTAACAGACACGGAGCAGAGACGATGTGGGTACGAGACACGAGCCGTTGTAGACAATATTACGGGGAATATCATACATTTTGAAAAGAGCGCTGGTGACGTGCCGCTGTCTGCACGCTCTGGAGCCGGATTAGGGTGTGTGATGTGGAGACAGGAGCATTGACTAAGACCTGTTTGTTTGTTTTGAACCAGGCTGTAAACATGTTCATCTCTGCTGTAAAAACAGGCTTTTTCAATGGGTGTGTATGTGACTTCCTGTGCTTCTGCAGCCAGCCTCTAGTGGACACTCGAGGAACTGCAGGATTTAGCACTTCGGCATTGGCTTTAAGGCCGGAGACTGCTGCTTGGTACAAACTATGCCGATATTGCCAGTAAGGTTTCAGAGGTCCGTCATCCATGGCTGATAAAAGAAGATATCCACAAGTAGTAATCATTTTCTTTATAGATTACTTTGTGAGGACATGAGAAGTGAAAATGCCAGTCAAATCTCTCAGAAGTCTTCTTTATGAAAAGTTGGATATTTATTTTTTGCATCTCAATAGTGAAAATAAAATAATCTTACAATTTAAATAACTCAGATTTTATTTCTTGCTTCTCAGATTTTAAAGATTTGCTGCTTTTATTCTGTTCTTACCTTTATAATTGTAATGTTTCAGTGTTTTGGACGGCTGAAACCTGAAGACGGTATCCTTTTACACTTCCTTTTGAAAGTGGCATGCTTCTGCATTTTATGGTCTTTCGTAAACCGGTGAAAAGAACAATAAACAAGGACAATTAACCTGGTCTGTTTTAAACCACCATGACCTACCTACAGCAGTCGTAATATTTTTAATTAATCCACAGCAACAACAAATGACTGGCAAAACAAACTTTTAACTTCTTTTTTGGAGCAACAACCTGTCACAGCTGAGAAGATATATAACACAAGAGGCAAACACATACAGTGGGTACGGAAAGTATTCAGACCCATTTACATTTTTCACTTTTTTGTTTCACTGCAGCCATTTGCTAAAATCAAAAAAGTTCATTTTATTTCTCATTAATGTACACTCAGCACCCCATCTTGACAGAAAAAAACAGAAATGTAGAAATTTTTGCAAATTTATTAAAAAAGAAAAACTGAAATATCACATGGTCATAAGTATTCAGACCCTTTGCTGGGACACTCATATTTAACTCACATGCTGTCCATTTCTTCTGATCCTCCTTGAGATGGTTCTGCTCCTTCATTGGAGTCCAGCTGTGTTTAATTAAACTGATTGGACTTGATTAGGAAAGGCACACACCTGTCTATATAAGACCTTACAGCTCACAGTGCATGTCAGAGCAAATGAGAATCGTGAGGTCGAAGGAACTGCCCAAGGAGCTCAGAGACAGAATTGTGGCAAGGCACAGATCTGGTCAAGGTTACAAAAGAATTTCTGCAGCACTCAAGGTTCCTAAGAGCACAGTGGCCTCCATAATCCTTAAATGGAAGAAGTTTGGGACGACCAGAACTCTTCCTAGACCTGGCCGTCCAGCCAAACTGAGCAATCGTGGGAGAAGAGCCTTGGTGAGAGAGGTAAAGAAGAACCCAAAGATCACTGTGGCTGAGCTCCAGAGATGCAGTAGGGAGATGGGAGAAAGTTCCACAAAGTCAACTATCACTGCAGCCCTCCACCAGTCGGGGCTTTATGGCAGAGTGGCCCGACGGAAGCCTCTCCTCAGTGCAAGACATATGAAAGCCCGCATAGAGTTTGCCAAAAAACACCTGAAGGACTCCCAGACTATGAGAAAGAAGATTCTCTGGTCTGATGAGACCAAGATTGAACTTCTTGGCTTTAATTCTAAGCGGTATGTGTGGAGAAAACCAGGCACTGCTCATCACCTGCCCAATACAATCCCAACAGTGAAACATGGTGGTGGCAGCATCATGCTATGGGGGTGTTTTTCAGCTGCAGGGACAGGACGACTGGTTGCAATTGAAGGAAAGATGAATGCGGCCAAGTACAGAGATGTCCTGGAAAAAAACCTCTTCCAGAGTGCTCAGGACCTCAGACTGGGCCAAAGGTTCACCTTCCAACAAGACAATGACCCTAAGCACACAGCTAAAATAACAAAGGACTGGCTTCAGAACAACTCTGTGACCATTCTTGACTGGCCCAGCCAGAGCCCTGACCTAAACCCAATTGAGCATCTCTGGAGAGACCTGAAAATGGCTCTCCATCAACGTTCATCATCCAACCTGACAGAACAGGAGAGGATCTGCAAGGAAGAATGGCAGAGGATCCCCAAATCCAGGTGTGAAAAACTTGTTGCATCATTCCCAAGAAGACTCATGGCTGTACTAGCTCAAAAGGGTGCTTCTACTCAATACTGAGCAAAGGGTCTGAATACTTAGGACCATGTGATATTTCAGTTTTTCTTTTTTAATAAATTTGCAAAAATTTCTACATTTGTTTTTTTTCTGTGAAGATGGGGTGCTGAGTGTACATTAATGAGAAATAAAATGAACTTTTTTGATTTTAGCAAATGGCTGCAATGAAACAAAGAGTGAAAAATGTAAAGGGGTCTGAATACTTTCCGTACCCACTGTATATAAAGGACATGTGTTAGCGTGACTAGAAGTCTAAAAGCAGGTGTTCAATCCATCCAAACAGTGAGGAATTCCTTTCTTAGACTAAGAAGCGTGTTAATTGGATACGAATGGATAATACGCTTAAAACAACCAGACTGGAACGAACATGTGAACGAACAGGGGCACAAACACCGACTACTCAGAGAGAGAAGACGAGTGAAACTGTAACTCAGAGTAACCCCTCAGCAGACCTGACTCAGGAAAGTGAAGGAGAAGCAAACTTCCTCATTAGTGGTAGAAAAAGATTCACCAGGGGAAGGCCGACACATTCACTCTCACAGCACACCTGACAGATCATTGGCTGCCTGTACGGATTTACCGATACCTTACAAATATGGTCAATTTAAATCGATTGGACAAAAAAAAAAAAACTATTTTTAAACTGCAGCTTGTTTAATATGTGATTGTAAATTGCATTTTTTTACGGTTTTGTGAACGAGCTTCCATGCAAAGTATTTCTCTCTGAATTGGCTCGTTTTTTTTTGTGCCTGTGAGTCCACGCGCTGGGATAAAGAAACGCCTCCCCACTGAGTTAATATCCAATCACTATGTACTAAAGTTGGGGGGTACACATTACTTTAACATGGCGAGCTGTGAGGAGAGGCAGCGGTGTAGTCAAGATTACACCAACCGAGACCAAGACATACGCCAAGACAGGAGTGCTCCGAGACAGAGACAAGACCAGAGACAAGACCCAGACCGAGGCAGGGCGAGACCAAGACCATGAATATCACAGAAAAATCATCAACTTGTGTGCAGGCGGCGTGTCACTCACTCAGACCGTAACACCGGAAAGCGGGGATAAAACGGGAGGATAAAAATCAAACTACAAATTAATAAAGTTATTTGTTCTTTTAAAAAGAGGCGTTTTCCCTTTTCAAAGTAATAACATGGGAAAATAGTAGTCTTGGCAGTCTTGATCTAAAATCCGGGGTCCGCACTGTCCAAGACCGAGACCTTCAAGAAGATTTGGAGTACCACAACACTAGACGAGGAAACACCGCCGTCTTTTGAAATCAGTCTCGTGGGGACGTTTCGGTTTCAGCGTCGAGTAAAATGCCAAGGAAGATAAAACGGTCAACATAAAAAACTGACTGTGTGCAAACATCGTTTTTACACGTGTTGCTTCTCAAACGGAAACACTGACTGAGTTTACAGCAGGCTGTCACGCAGCCACCAGCGGGGATGTGGACGGGGAGAAAGTGAACGGAGAAGCAGCAATACACAAAGAAATCTCAACGCTGTTTCTGCTTGAAAGTCCGCAAAACAAGATTGGTTTGGTTGGAGGAGTCAATCAGCTGGAGGGAGGGAGGACGCCGCCGTCATTGGTTGGGGAGTCGGGTCACTTCTATAAGGCCTGCTGGGATCCTCAGGAGGAGCGGCGCGTGTTAACTGACCGCAGCAGTAGCAGCTTGTTATTCCTCGGCCTCCACATCATTGTTAAAGCCTTGTTCTTTAAGTTTTTCGTCAGCTCTGAATTGTGTTTTTCTTGTTTGAGTAAATCTTTTGTTTGAGAAGCAGTTTATTACCTTTTTTCTTTTGTGCTCATTTTTGTCTCGTGTTTAAGTTTACAGATTGTTCTTTGTTTGATAGTTGTTTGAATTTGTGAGGTAAATAAATCCTTGTTAAATCAAAATTAATTTTTGCCTTTGGTTTTTGGGGACCGGGGGAAGTGACTTTCCGGGGTTTTATGTTACAAACCTGCCCCCCTAGACGGGTACGTAACAGGCATGGACCCCCCCTTAAAATCAAATGGGCCACCCCAGGCGCCACAACAAAATCCTTAACAAAGATCGGCTTTTTATAAAGAATTTATTCACAGAAAATTGCAATTAATTTGTATGTTTGTGCTCAAACTTCAACCCACCCCTGCTTAAATCAGTTCCCCAGCTGGGCCCCCCAACTCAACAGGTCTGGACACACCCCTGGACTTAGGATTTACACTAGATTTACTTTTTAAAGTTAAAAAAATTGTATGCAAAAGTATGGAAATATTTCTAAATCTAATCCTGCACAATGTCAGACTCCTACAGGAGGGTTTGGGTAAAGCCAGACTTATCTAACTGGAAAGTTTGCAGTAAATCAAACTTGAATCTAATGTCACAGAAAGCTGAGGCTCACCAAACCTGCCAAAAATAAATAAACCACAATGACTTTATCCCACAGGATTGAAGTGCCATCACGTGACAGGGACGTAAACCACCCCTGAGTCTAAACCCTTTCACATTTCTGCACTTTTTTCAGCCCGCAAAGTTTCCTCAAAAATAAGTTTTTAAAGTTATTTCAGAGTCTGTCAAAGTGGTGCCAATGGGCAAAGTTAGCATGCTAGCATAGAAGTTAGCTGCCAACGTAAACACGGCTCATTTGTCACGTAGCAAACTGAATTAATCCTCCCTGTGGTTTACTCTGCGGTTCATCCCGCTGTATTATATTCCAGTTTGTAACTTTGTGAAGGTGAAATGGTAGTTTTGGTTGCGATCAGTCGACCAGTTAGCGGCTGTTAGCATGAATGGGAAAAAGTAGCAGCAGCCCCGCGGAGCAACAGGAGCAACTTTTAAATCAGGAGAAAGTACCCACCCGACGGCTCCTCTCGTCCTCGGGACACTTTAGCAGCGACTTGAAGCTCTGTGTTAGTCCAGATAGAGTCAGTTGAAGCAGGGGCTGCCCTCCTCAGAGACCGCAGAGTCCGCAGGCAGGAGACCGAGCAGCTGGAACTCAAACAAACACCGACGAGCTGCTGAAGCTGCGGAGACACCGAAACAACAATATGGCAGCGGAGCGCCGAGACGCGTTCACGGACCTGCTGGACAGTCCGAAAATACAACTACGGACGAGAAATCATTGATGATGATGGTTGTGACGATGGTTTTTGTTTGATAACGACGACTTATGAGATGGTTCATTACATAACAAACTCCATTCGAGTCCCTCTGCACCTTTAAGACTTTAAGAAAACATCAATAATATGGAGACCATCATCATGAAGGTTGTAGGTGTTCATAAAGAGCTGGGTCTTTAGCTTTTTCTTAAAGGTGCAGAGGGACTCTGCAGATCACATGGAGTTTAGAAGTTCATTCCACCACCGGGGGGCGACAGAGGAGAAGAGTCTAGTCAGCGTCTTAGGATCCTGTTGTGAAGGTTGGATCAGACGCCTTTCATTGGCAGAGCGTAGTGGGCATATCATTTAAAGGAAGAATGTGCAACATTTTACACGTAAATAAAGCAGAAACCAAATATATCCCATGTAAATGTCTGAGTCATGACTGTCTACAATGAGTGAGCTTCTCAGCTTAATACAAGGCCGACAACAACACAGCTGGCAGGACTGGAGCTTCTCCCTCATTGTAGACAGTCATGACTCATCGAGACATTTACAGAGGATATGTTTTGTTTCTACTTTATTTTTGTGTAAATGTGTCTCTGAGTCATGACTGTCTACAATGAGTGAGAAGCTCGAGTCCTGCCAGCTGTACTGTTGTCGGAGTCGTGTTTACATGGACGAGACGGCCTTGCTTATATAAAAGGACTAGAGAGAAGAAGAAGAGCATGCTCACTGTTTATATGGAGGTCACGTAAGTGTCTTCAAGGTCATTCTGTGTCAATTGATGTGCAATATGAAGCTATGAGTTAACTAAAGTGTGCTAAGGTTAGCACAACAATGCAGGACACAGGTGATTGCAGCTCGAGCCAATGACTTTGTCTGCTGATTGTGCTGAATGGTGCTTAATTATGGTGCGTTCTATTTGATAACTCCTTCATGAGAAGGTGAGTGGAGAGGGATTGGAGGTGTGTCTCTGCAGGAGAGCAGAGGCGTCGCCAAGCAGCAATTTATTTTTGGTTTCCTGCTGGTCTACTGGATCAAAAAGTTGCACATTTTTCCTTTTACAAAAACTAACGAAATATCCAAATCTAAGCAGTTAAAACATTTTTAATAATTAAGAATCATAAAAACGAGGCTTTACCAAATAACAATAACTTACTGAAACTGTGTTGTGTGTTTGTAACACCGACTAAAGTAAAACTACAGAGAAAATGTTCTTAGTTTTTGTCTTTGACACAAGATCACTGAGTGACAAAGCCTTATTCATGGGGCAGCCCGCTGTCATTACACCTTTAGCAGCTGTGTAATATTGGTGTCCTAGTCTGTGAAAACACATCGCCTTATGGCTTTGCAAAAGTGCAAGAGAGCACAGAACAGCGGGGGCTCGGCATACACACATAGTCAGACATGACACACACACAGCGGTGCAGAGGGGCCGTCATTTTGTCCCTTCATTACACCTCTGCATCATTCATATTGAAGGAGGTCACAGGGGCGTGAATATCGCACCTTGAAACAACACTGAATAGAAGCCGATAGACACTCGAGATACAAACATTTACTGGATGTGCAGCACTTGCATCTATAATTAACATGTCAGTTTCAGTTTCGGAAGACATTGGTGACTGGACAGTATTAAAAATTAATTGGAATTGAAAACAAAAAGTCAAAATGAAAGAAAAATAAAGCCTGAACTAAACCAAAGATTATTATAACTTTGGCATCAGGGTGGAAACTCTGCATATGGGGGTTTTATTCAGATCAAATATAGGACATCAACATGATGCTGAACAAAAACAATATTTTTTTTACTAACTCATCATGTCAGGACAGATTCAAATCGATTGTCATTACTAACAGGGGTGTGAGTCTGCAAAAAAAAAGCTTTGACATGTTCAATCTTCCCGCGCGGACGAACTCAAACGAGTATCAACAAGTGACATGCCCCAACTGCTCTTCTGCTCAGCTGTGAAGTAGTGTGTTTGATTATTCCCACGTGCATTGAAAGCAGCACAAGCAGAGCCAGAAGCTGAGCTGTGTGGGGAGGAGATCTACAGCTCCTAGTTCAGAGTCATCAGAAACACGACCGGACATGAATGCAGCAGGTTAACAGAGAAAAACTGCACAGTCACCCAATCTGCGAAAAGAGTCATTTAAAGTTCCTCTTTTACTTCATTCATTCACGTTTCTGTCGCTACGGGAACAAACTTAAGTCAGGCCAATCTGACAACATCGAACAAAATGGTTTAAACTTAAACTTGTATATTTATTTTCTTGTCTTCTAACTACTCAAAGCTCTTTCACACCTACACATTCACACCCTGATAGTAGAGGCTGCTGTGTAGTGAGACCATCAGTATTAACTCATCCATTCATACATTTATACGCTGCGGACGAAGCAGAAGAAGAAACTTGAGGTTAAGTGTCTTGCCCTATAGGACACATCGGACATGTGGCTGCAGGAGCTGGGGATCAAACCCTCTACCCTCCGGTTGAGAGACGACCGACTCTACCACTGAGTCACAGCCGCCCCGCTATTCAGTCTGTACAAGCAGCCTAAAAAAGCAGGAACAAAATGCAAACTCAGAAGGTCAAAGACAATACATGCAAATACAACAGGCAGGTCTGTAAAGGCTGTTAAAGTTATAAAGCAATTCAATCAAATAAAGAAATAGAAGAATAAACACAAAGTCACACTTGAGTTTGAAGCCAGTCTGGATGCAAAGAACAGCTGCTGGTGTTGTGCAACAAAAACCTTCCTGATATCAGTGTAAAAGTTTATTTTCAGGGTCAAGAATGAACTCTCAAGCTCAGCTCTGAAATCTTTTCCTTTTCCAGCTTTGCACAAACAAAGCTGGAAAAGGAAAAGAACAAAGAAAAAAATCCTCTAGCTGTGGAATCACAGAGAGGAAACACAGAAACTCAGTGCACGTCTGACTCGATGTGTATTTGTGCTGCATTGTTTAGTAAATATGCAGCTCAGATTGCTGCCGGGTAAAACAAACACACAAACAGAAACACAAACAGATCGTTTATTCTCCTGCCGTGCAGCTTTCTCCGGAGCCCCTCAGGGAACAAAAAAAAAGGAAATATTTAGTGTTCTCCTGAGATACTTCTGCGTCCTCTCTTTTCTCCTTTGTTTCCTCTTCTCATGTTCGCAGATCGGCTCCACAAAATCTTTGGGAAGAGGGGACAGTGTGTGCTTCATGTTCTCAGACCCTTAAAGAGAATTCTTCTTTAAACAGAGGAGGTCAAACCCAGTGTGATTTTGGTTTTATTATAAGACTGAATAGAAACTTGTTTGTATCTCCCACCCTCACATTTGCAGAAATAAACATCTACAACGTGCCGCTTAATGAAAGGTTCACTAAACTGAACTTTTTCATATCTGGTTAAAAAAATCTTTAACGAGCAGCGGCATGAAATAAAATTGAGTGAAGAGGTTGTGGTGTGATTGGGATTTCGTCAGATCTTTTTTCACTTGGGGTTGACTGAGGTTAAAAAGCCTGAAAGCTTCCTGATTCCTTCTTTACAGAAAAAAAAATTGATGAAGGTTTTTTTCTCTCATAACAGGAGTGAATGAAGAACACAATAATGACAAATACAAAAGCGAGAAAATTGCACATTTGTGGCACTTTTCTTTCTCTTTGACTCGACATATTTTGATCACAGACTTTGTACCAGATCATTAAACATTTATTCTAGAAACTCTTCAGAGAAACGCTCCCTAAACGGATGCAAATTGGACCCTGACCTCATGTGACACTCAGAGTTTTACTTTGAGATGTTTTTCTTTCAAAGAAAATATGAAACCCAATTAAATGGACTGAACTTGTTTTCAACACAAAGTCAAACATCTCATGCACACACACACACACACACACACACACACACACACACACACACACACACACACACACACACACACATACACACACGCCCACACACACACACGCCTCCTGAACAGCAGCAGACATTACTGAAAGTAGCTCAAAATTCTTACATTTTATTTTGATTATGCTTGCATTTTTTTAGGTCTCTATCCTCTTGTAAAGCAAAAGAAGAACTGCCTTAAGCCTGCATTCTTCATCCTGGCCAGCAGGGGGAGACTCCACTGGTTGCAAAAACATTCCAAATTCTATGAAAACAGACTTTCTTCCAAGCGGCAACCTCAGGTGTTTAAAACATTAAGCTGATGCTAAAGTTCCCCGAGTGTCCACTAGAGGCTGGCTGCAGAATCACAGGAAGTCACATACACACCCATTCTAAAAAGCCTGTTTTTACAGCAGAGATTAACATGTTTACAGCCTGGTTAAAAAAAAAACAAATAGGTCTGATTAGCTCATGCCTGAGACAGCATTTCCAGCATGGAGACCGCCACCGATGGGACTCCAGCGCCCCCTGCAGGAGCAGACGGGTGATGTTACTCAGGCTTCAAACATTCATTTTTAAAGTCTATGCGTTGACTGCAAAAAGTTGACTATAAGGACTTCAAATTGCAAACACATGACGTCACAGTCAGGGCTGCATTCCCTTCTTTTATAAAGTCTAAGATTTGAGCACAGTGAAGGAGTAAATTTAGACTTTTACTTAAAACTTTGAACTCAGATGAACTTGCCAATCACGTCATAAAACATAATAACATTAAGACTCCAGTAAACAAGACATTGTAAATCTCAGATCAATGACCACAGAGGTTGAAATGAGTCACTGCATTAAATGAGCAACCCTATATGGTTAATGAGTTTAAAGTCAAAATGTGTCTAACCGTATTTCCCCTGAGTTCACTGCTAACTCAATTTGCATTTATATAACATGTCAGTCACCGCAGTGTGAGTGGGAGTCAGTGCCCTTTTGACGAACATGAAAACGGTGAGCAGGATTTAATCTGTCACCTTTTCTGAGAAGCTTTTCTAACACTCACCTTTCCTCCAGAGCATTAAATCTACATCTGCCATCAAAGTGCAAACCTCTCAAGCAATTTACTGTCAAGATGGTTTGAACCTACCGAGCTTCTGTCTTTGTGTTTTTTTGTCACACAGAGATAGTTCAAGGTTTGTTTATTGGAACCTAGAAAGGTACATGTGTTGTGCAGACTTGAGATTCAGCGTTCCAAAGATACATACCTTTTAGCCTCAGTCGTGAACAAGACCCCGAGAAACTTGAGGCAGGGACTCACTTCCCGTCCAGAGGGAGTAATACACCTCTTTCCGACAGAGAACCATGGCCTCGGATTTAGAGGTGCTGACCTTCATAACGCCCGCTTGGCTGCGAACAGCCCCAATGCCTGCTGGAGATCCCAGTCTACAGAGGCAAACAGAACAACATCATCTGCAAAAAGATGCAACTAGTCAATTCTGAGGTCCCAAAACCAGAAACCCTCCTACCCCCAACTGTGCCTTGAGCAGAATCGCTGAAAAGGTGGAGGCCACCACACATAGACAACTGCGTTTTTGTTGAATTATAGGAATCACTGTTGAGAGATCATCTGTTTTACTCAGCCATGTTGCACTCTGATGCCATATAATCCAAAAAGGTCATCATGTCTTTATATTCAGGATTCTTTTTTTTTTTTACTTTAAAGTTATAAATTGTGTCCTGAATGTTGGAGAGCCCCGTGTCTCTGCTCTCCTCCACGTCTGTCTCTGACATGTGATCAGGTTGTCAGGTCTGAGACAAGGGCTGACTCAGGCTCTGAATACCCACGATGCATCAGTGCAGCTGTCACTTAACCACGTTTGACTGGCAGGCCATGGGCCCTGCATGCTGCTGACGGAGAAAACCGGGCGTCCATTGTTGTTTGTGTCTGCTGAGTTGTGCAGACTGAGCTTCCCTGCAGACATGTTGATATACTGTATGTCAGTATATATGTTGTTTATTTGAATAAAGGCCCGGACAGGCGGGCTTACTCCTATAGAAACTTCTACTGAGGATGCATTAAAGAGACAGTTCACCCTCAAGCAGAGGGAGCTCTAGATCAGTTTTCGCCTCCCCTCCAAACAAACAAAGAGATAAACAGAAGTGGTAAAGACTCTTAAAGAACATTTACTGATCTCCTTTTTACATTTTCTCATCGACATAATAATGCTTTTAATCGAAATCAGCTAAGACTTGCTGAGAAAGTAAAAAAAAATGTATTCCAACACATCAGACTCCTCAGTAGTACGCGTTGACACTGCAGGGTTGTTCTCCATTACTCACAGATTAACATGTTTACAGTCTCTACAAATACTATCAGATGCTCCTCTCTCATTGTTGTGGTGATGCTCTCCAAGTGCTTATTATGTCATCCAGATTTTTATCTTTAAAAAAGGGGCGGTTGTGGTCAGTGGTAGAGTCGGTCGTCTCCCAAACAGAAAGGTCGGGGGTTCGATCCCCAGCTCCTGCAGCCACATGTCACAAGACGTGAGAGCTCAGGAGCTCCCAGGAAAATATATGGTTAGTAACTACAATTTACCTATAGTGATATGCAATAATATGATGTGGCTGCATATTACAGTTTCTTGTTCTAAATCCACTCTGATCCTATATTTGATCATGTCTGTAAACCCCTCTATTTCAGCCCTGCTCAGAACAGGCTGTTTCTGTGTCTGTACCTTTAAATATGTAAATGAGCTGTGCCTGACCACGCCCCCTCTCTGGAAGAGCTTGGGTGTACTCGGTGCTTTCTCTCTCCATGTCCTATTGTTTACGGTGAGAAGGCAGACTCAGAGGGCAGAACAAACACCTAGCTGTGGGAGTGTCACCCACCTGGGGGAGGGGCTACTGCCCTTTGTGATGTCATGAAGGGAAAATCTCCAAACGGCCTGTTTGAGCACACATTTTCTGAAAAGTGGAGCAGGCAAAAGACGGGGAGGATGGACTTTTCTCATGATTGGGGGTTTGTAGACAGACTAGAGACGCATGTTTGTGTTAGAGGAACATGGAGAAGAGTATTTTGCATCATATGGGACCTTTAAAACTTTCAATATCTACTCAGAAAGTTGGTTCTTGCATATCGGTTGAATATATTACAGACCGAATGTCCAGATATGAAACATGAAAATACAAAGAAGTATTAACATACAGAGGCACATGAAATATTTCTTATAACAGTTTGACAAACATTTCACTTACTCTTCCCGTTATCTTTCTGTGTCCACAGTTTTTTGGCCGTGTTTTTGATTTCAGCGTCCTATAATCAGATCATCCTAAATAAAACTCTGTTATATAAATGTAAAGCTCTTACAGCTGTTCAGGCCCGGCTGTGTCTCTTGTAATGATCTTATAGCAGCGACTGAGGCGACCAACCCCCCCCCCCCCCCCCCCACCAACACACACACCATCACCACCACCATCCCCCATCCCGACTCGACTCGCACACACACATGCCGCTCTGAACAAAGATGACATCATAGCACACTCAAACGTGACTCAGAGCGGCCGGCCGGCACTCGAGCCACCCGAGCGTAAAGCTCAGCCTCAGCTGCAAACTCCCATCTGTCGCCTGGAATCCAAAAGCATCAGCCCCCCCAGCCGGGGCTCCAGCAGCCCTCCAGAGAGTGACCCAGCACGATGGGGAGCAGGGGAGGTGGAAGGGAAGTTATGAGAAAGGGGGGAGTGATGGTACGATGGGGGGGGGGGGGGGGGCAGTGCTTGTCTTTCCCCACAGACAAGCGAGCACGTCATAGTCAGAGTGAATTAATCCAACGCTTGGTGGTGGCGTGCCGTGGATCGGACGCCCTTGCTTTCTCCCCCCCCCCCCCACACCCCCTTCGCTGTGGCGACTCCATCTCTGTGTGTACTGTATAATTCCCCCTCTGGCTTCCTTGGCTCTGTTGCTGCAGTTATCTGATGACGCAGAGGGGTGCATCCTGGTCTTCGTCTGGGCCTCCTCTGATCCAGGATTTGAACGTAGCACTGCAGGTAACACATCTGACTCGCTGGTTAAAATAATGAGACAGACGTCATGAAAAGCGATTTCACTCATTAAAGCCTATTTTAATACAGTTTGTTGTCTGAGTAGCTTATAAGAAGAACATGTGTTGGAATTGTTTTACTAGTTTACTTCAGTCTGCAGCAGTGAAACAAAGTGTAATGGCTGCAACATCAACCATCAAAGCTCATACACAAAAGTTTGGTCAAAGAGTGAGATCCTTTTTATCGGATCAGAAATCACACTTTTTAAAAGACACCAAACTCCCTTCTTAGAAAAAGATATTTGACCTTTCAGAATATGGGAGTTGTTTGTCTACTGCTGTGAAGATCAGTGTTTGTTTGTGTTATTGTTTTGGATCTGAACTTACCCTTCAGGATACTAAGGTCAAACAATATTACAAACAAACACAACTTTTAAGCCCTATTATGGGGGAGTCAACAACAGGATACATAATCATATTTATTACAATTTGAAATTGGTGCGACCCCGAGCACTCCTTACACCACAGGAACGTCTGAGATGATCATTTTTAGAACCATTAAGAATTCAGGATTTTTCTCACTTTTGTCAGAAGGGGAATCAAACATTAAGTCGGCTTGATTAAACAGTCTTAAAGGTCACATATCCTCCTCCTCTTCTCAGTCTCAGAGCTCCTCAAAACATGTGTGTGAAGTTTCTTGTTCTAAATCCACTCTGATCCTGTATTTGATAATGTCTATAAACCCCTCTATTTCAGCCCTGCTCAGAACAGGCTGTTTCTGTGTCTGTACCTTTAAATATGTAAATGAGCTGTGTCTGACCACGCCCCCCTCTCTGGAAGGGCTTGGGTGTACTCGGTCTTTCTTGCTCCATGTCCTATTGTTTACGGTGAGAAGGCAGACTCAGAGGGCAGAACAAACACCTAGCTGTGGGAGTGTCACCCACCTTAGGGGAGGGGCTACTGCCCTTTGTGATGTCATGAAGGGAAAATCTCCAAACGGCCTGTTTGAGCACACATTTTCTGAAAAGTGGAGCAGGCAAAAGACAGAGAGGATGGACTTTTCTCATCATTGGGGGGTTTGCAGACAGACTAGAGACACATATTAGTGTTAGAGAAACACAGTGAAGTATATTTTGTATAATATGTGACCTCAAAAATGATTTGATCAGGTGAGTTAAATTAAAATTCAGCTCGTACAGTTGTCATGAAGAGAAAAAATAGCTATAATGACCAAATCTGTTCTTGTACCAGGCTGTAAACATTTTTATTTCTGCTCTGAAGTTTGACATTTTAACATGAGGCTCTATGGGGACTGACTCACTTTGAGTCACTCAAGTGGTCACTCCAGGAACTGCAGTGTTTGGCAATGCTTCAATGGCTTCATTTTTTGAAGCCCTGTAGGTTGCAACTGCATCTTATAAATGCAAATTCTTAAGTCAACAAAGGCACCTCAATCTGACTTTCTGCAGACTTCCAGAGAGCTCTTACCAAAGATTCAAGGATTCAATTATCAACAAATCTTAGTATATGGACACAACATTGTTGGTTTTCGCCTATAGATGTGAAACAATGGCCTCATGCAAATTTCAGTCAAATGAAAAGGCCAGGGATAAAAACAACATCATGATAATGTGAGCAATGTGAGCTTTCTATCACCAGTTTCTGGATCTTTGGAGTCTTGTGGCGTCCATGACCTGACGACCTGACAGTGAACACATCACAGTATGTATGACTGAAGTCAGAGAGGGCGGATTTCATCTAGAGACACACAAGGACGTCTACTGCATAAAAATTAACCGCAATTAAATGCAACAACGATTCTGGGTTACTGATGCTCAATTGACCGTGCAGTCTTTCTAACGCCTTCTTGGATTTCTGCCAAATTATCCAAACACTGAGCTCTCGAGTTGGATCATAATGAACGACGGGGCTTTGGGACACATAATAAACACACTGCATGGATTAATAATGTCCATCATCCATTTCAGACAGGAGTCGTGCTGAAATCCGTTCCAGGGCTGTGAATTAATTCCCACAGTGGAGGAACATAATGACGCCTGAGGAAGAAGTCGTATACAAATCCATCGTGGTCCTTTAACTGCACAGATTAACTCCTCAGAGCTTTACTTTTAATGGCAGCTCGTGGTGTTAAGATGAAAAAGGCAGCGAGCACACATGTGTTTAAACAATGCATGCAGAGCAGAAACACATCTTTCCTTCCTGATAATGAGAGCTCAGCAGGAGATGTGTACTTGTTGGTCTTAAGAGGATTAAAGGCTACAGAGACTCCAGCTTGTGTTGTTTTCAGACAGCAGATGTAACTGACACATCGTACACACAAGATAAAGATTTCTCAAATTGTCTCCACTGCAGGTAACGCTGAACTGGTTTGTGATGTCAGGCGTCCTTTAGAGATTCTTAGTCCTAGTCCACATGTGGGTGGGTGCGTGCCTAGGTTCCCACAGCCCTATGTTCCCACATTTCCTTTTTCATAAATTTGTATCAGTTAGGGTTAGGGTAACTTAGCCTAACCCTAACCCTACCCTGTGGGAACATAGGGCTGACCCCATGTGGGGAAGCTATTTTTGAAAAAGTTTTTTCTGTGCGTTTTGACCTTTTGCACGCAAACAGCGTTTTAGGTCACTGAAAATGCCGCTTTTGAAAGCTCCTTCCAAGGCAAAGATGTTCTAACCCTGACCCTACATCCAACACGCTTACTCATCATAGCATAGTTTTTATACATGACTGTTGGACAGAACATTTACCGGCCCTGTGGCGGATAGCCCTCTGAGATTTACTCTGCAAATGAAAAATCTACCTGCATTTGGCGCTTGGCGGGGGTTAATTTCTTTGTGGCGGAATAACAAATATGCAGCCATTTAAAGAAGAAGAAGAAGAACCTTCTATCTGTCTTCCTGTGTCATCTGGTTTTCTCCTTGTGGTACCCAGAGATTTGTTTTTCCCTCATTTGTTGAACTTTTAAGAAGTAAGCCTTGTTTTTGTCTTTGCCTGCACGCTGGTCCTCAAACACTTCACTCATTACACTTTTTGACCTCGAAACTTTGAGGCGTTTGCAGACACACCTGGTCAGAGGGGAAGTGGGTCGCTATGAGGACAACATGCCAACATGATTTATTTTTTAAAAATCATCAAGGCTGTATGTATTGATTCCTGTCAGTCACAGCGGGAGAGTCTCAGGTCAGCCTCGGTGACCTCGGCACGGTCAAATGACCGAGATAATCCCTGCTTCCTCTGTTGCACTACTTCACATTCAGAGTTTAACTTTAGAATCTTAAGTCAACTGACTGAGCTTGTTTCATAACAGGAGACTACCGAAAATAACACAAGAGAGACCGGCTGATTTCATAACTGCCTTCTTTACTAGAAGAAAATACTGATTTGGCAAATATGCAGTATGCAAACAAATACGAGATCTGCAATATGTCAAAAATACCCAGATTTACTGATTTGGAAAA
Organism: Labrus bergylta; assembly: GCF_963930695.1. Classification (NCBI taxonomy): domain Eukaryota; kingdom Metazoa; phylum Chordata; class Actinopteri; order Labriformes; family Labridae; genus Labrus; species Labrus bergylta. The sequence goes on from NC_089202.1 coordinate 30,408,838, forward strand.
TAATCCCTACGCTTCAGACCAGTCTCCCTCATGTACAGTACTGTTTCCCACAATGCAAAGCGCTAGGTCAGAGATTGAGATGACGGATAGCTACAGCCATAGCAGAGGAAATAATCAGAATCAGACCAAACCACACAAAGAGACCACCAGTTATCTTTTTGGATTCTCTAAATCATGAAGATCTAAATTAATCTCTTTTCAGCTTTTTTCAGACTGTAAGTGGACGCTTCACTGTCGCAGTGTTTGACGTCAGCTGGGCTGTTGTTTACTTCCTCATTCCAAGAACGGAAACCAGTTTAGCCAGGTCTGGTGTACTGCAGAGTGTAAAGCTGGAGACTGATGGTAGTTTTTTGTTTTCTTTAGGGTATTCCTGTTCTCTTTTAGTTTTCTAGCGTGGGAGGTGCCGAGAAGTTTAGCTCACTGCATGGTTGTCTCGCCACCTTCCTCTCTTTTGTTCTTTTTGTCTGGGGTCTCCCATCCCTTTGGGTTCTTAGGGCGCACTCGCAGGCAATCCGTACCGTTCCCAATCACGCTTTACCGCTAAAGTCCAATTAGTTTGACCAGTGTGAGCGCTCGGATCTACACTTCCTCGGCCCTGGCACGCTTGGAAATGATGTGATTCAGCATGGTACAGTTCATGCACGAGGTACACAACGTGGACCGCCTTCATTCAGGAGAAACCCTGCAGTGTTCTGTCTGAATCTGACTAACATGACTCACAATAAGACACAAAGTCGGTAAAGTAGCTGCCATGTTCTTTGAGTTGTTCTCCAATCTGCGACGCGGACTCGACCGCACGTGTCTTATTTTTTTTTATTTTTTGAGTCCGCCTGGTGAACAGATTTTTTTTCCTTGCTCTGGACGGTGGAGACGGTGGAGACGATACAGAGCTTCATTCATCCAGGTGTGACGTGTGTGTGTGTGTGTGTGTGTGTGTGTGTGTGTGTGTGTGTGTGTGTGTGTGTGTGTGTGTGTGTGTGTAGACACCTTGAGTAACTTGCCCTCTTCGGGGTGTTTCTGAAAATAAAAGAGTGTGTTGTTAGTCACCCAGCTTTGTTAGATAAGGTTTATATAACATGTATATCTTTAGTCTGCTCAGGTTGTTCGTCTTTTCACACACTGCTGAAGGCCGCACGTCTCGTCTCAAACAGAAACTACAAGTTCAGTCATCTTTTTTTTTAACCTGGTTGATGGGAGTGAAAATATTGACTGCTGCAGTCTTGTGAAAAGAGAAGAAAAGGACTTCTAACTGCACCATTTTGTAGCAGGGGTGGATCCAGGGGGGGGGGGGGGGGGGGGGCGTGAAAAATCAAAATAATGAGAAAATAAATACTTCTCGGGTGGTCCTAGTTCCAACAAACGGTGTGGTTAATATGAAGACGATGTGTCTCTGTTACAAACTGACTGGATGTGACGTCCTCTCATTGGCTGTAGCTGATATATACAGTGTATGAAGGTGTGTTACTGTGAAAGCCCCAATGAAGACCTCAAAGGTTGAAACCTGTCGGGCCTTGTAATGATGAACCCTGCATTCACGTGGTGTCGGACACTTTGGAAAAACGAGATTCCGAGTTGTGAAAAGCATTCTCAAGTCGGAAAAAGAACTTGAGAAAGAATCAGATGCATGCCGACTTCCTCACATGGCGGGCAAAAAATGTTTTGTAAATGTTAAAATACTTTTGATTAATTCACATGTTACACATCAACTTTTTGCTCAAACATAAATTGTACCGTGAAGCTGACTATCCGAGGAGCACCTGAACGCAGCACAAGTCCTGTCTGCTCTTTCCAGGTGCTTGGAGTTGGCGAGTGGGAGGAGCTAGGAGGGTCGTCAGCTGATACCTTACTCAGCTGAGGAGGGCATTAAGGCCTTCCTGATTGAGATCCTCGTTCTTTAATCTCCTCTCTCTCTCACCACGTACGATCTGCTCATGTGTGAGAGGAAATAACTCTCCATGCCAGCAGTTATCATACGAGAAGATCATTTTCAGTCGGTCACCACTCGTATTATAGGTCGTCTACTAATGGAGAATAATGTCTGATAAGAAGTAGAAAATGGCGCTGGCGTTGTCAGCTCTTGGTCTTTTAGTGGAAAAAGAAAAGAAGAGGCGGAGGAGACAAATAAGGAGAAACCTCACTAATGGGTGAAAGCATGGATACTACAGAGACATGCTTAAGGGGCTTTAGAGAACCTGAGAGGAGAGCTGGAGAGAAATGAAACCTCCCAACAGCCAATCAGAGCGCTCCCTCTCATCAACATGTCGAATCGGTCAAAAAAAGGCAGACAGTGGCCGATGGGTAGCGAGCCGGACACACAGCAAAAACTAGGGCGACGACCGCTCGCCGACGACCTCCTGAGTGTGTCGGGGCCTTTAGACATCACTACATCATAGCAGCGGGACATAGAGTAGACCGCCAACAAATAAGACAAAGAAGAAGAACGGGACAAAGATCAATGATTCCTTGTAAGGTCTGCAGCATCTACACCCTGACAATAGTGAAAAAAAAAGAAAAAAAAAAGCAGCCTTGAAATGAGTGTCTTTAAATCCACTGGAGATTTAAACATGCCGTGTTCTGTGTTTGTCTTTCAGACGGGATTCTCTCGTTCCTCATTCTCTCTCAGCTTGTCCCGCTGCAACCTCAGCCTGTTCGGTCTGCTGCACTCGTCACAAACATCACACATTTTCACTCACACAGACATTTCAGACTGATTCTTCATACTCACATTTCATATCAGTTATCTAAGATTTCAGGTAAACAAAGCGTCATCTGTGTGTCTCTTAGTTACCAGCCCTGAGCCAGGTGGAGACACCTCCCATCAGTGATTTTACCCGGTTTCAAAGGTCAAATATACAAAGTTAATAATGTTTGTATCTTGTTCTTCTATTCAAAGAAGTTAGTGCCAGAGTTGTCTTTGCTCTGAGTGAGTACACATAAATAAATGAGTGTTTGGCCTGCAGCAATGTGAGACTGAAGTCAGCTCGAACACCAAAAGTCCCTGCAGACATAATTAAAACCAGGGGGGGGGGGGGGGACTGTGCAGCTTTATTTTTGTACTTTAAATAAGTAATGAGACACACTTGAAGTTTAGTCATCATCTGTGAGATCGCTGGACGTTTCTGTGAAAGATAAAAAAAAGACATCACAGCACGAGTCAAGTGAAGAGGAGTCAACCTGAAAACAGATTTACTCAGTTTATTTATGACTGTGAGCGACGGCTTCATCCATGAAAACAACTACTGTGTTTTATTAAATCAGACATGACCTTGCTGTGTTTGTTTTCCAAACAGCAGACAACTGAACAGTATCTTTACTAATCTTGGAAATCATCTACAAGAGCATTTTTAGTCCACGTCGGTTAAACCCCCCAGAAACACAATCAAAGTAGATTATAATCTGAGTTAAAGATGGAGTCAGCAGCTTCTTTCTGAAATAAAATATGGATTTATAGAGCTTTCACACATGCAGAAAACTCCTGATATTTCCAGGAGGAGCTGCATGTGTGAACACAAACAGCTGAATGTTTCTCTCAGACTTCACCCTGAGTTTCTTCTCATATTTATTCTGCAGAAAGTTAGAGTGAGCTGATGTGAGAACACAGCAGGATATTCTCCGGAGAATTCACCTGGAGCCAATAGAGGGGGAGTGACGTTTATATCCTGTGATCGCTGGAGGGCAGATGTGAAATCGGCTTTATCCTAAAGTGAAGCTGCTCCATTGTCCCTTCTGGGCCTCCGTACATGTGTGGTGGTGACTGTGTCTGCAGAGACTCTGTCCTCTGACGGGACTTCACTGTTCTGATTTGTTCTGGTTGACTCGGGACGTTTCTGGGCGGAGCTGGTGTGTTTCCTCCAGCCAATGACAGCGCAGCAGGAGAGTTTAGGAGTGGCTACAACTCAGAGACTGGACAAGATTCAAACTGTTGAATATGACGGACGTGGCTGTTGCGGCAAAGAAGAGAAAATATAATCACAGCGACTTTCAGCTGTGTTTTACACGTGGATGTGGAGTTGGTCGCTTTCTGTTAAAACAGCCAGGTGACAAACACCAGCTAATGAAAAAGATATCTGCACATTTTGGAAAAAGATCGACTAAATACCGTTTGAAATCTTAGACTAAGATGTAAGTTTTAATTTAATTTAATTTAATTTAACTGTTGGATCAACAACATGAAAAGCTCTCACAACACTTTTCAACATGTTTCAAACGAGCTGTCTGGACTTTCTTTGACCTTTTATTCAGAGCTCATTTGGATTCTTCCAGCAGCTCCAGACGAACCTGAACGCCGCAGAGAGTCTCTGAACCTTTTAGTGAAATAACATCAGCCCAACAGGTCAGTGCAGAGAGGCTGAGGTCAAAGGTCAGGGGGGTCTGCACTCAGGTAAACCATTAATCAGCAGCTTCTCTCCGCACATAATCAGAACAGTCTCTCCTCTCTCTCTGGGATTCTATGATGAGGAGGATGAAGAAAGGTCTAGAGGGGGGGGGGGCTGAGTGGAGCTGAACACACGAGAAGATTTAAAATAGTCAGAATTGTCCTTTAATCTGGGAGATATGGAGGATCTGTAGTTATTGGAGGGAACGATGAACTCAGGCTGCTGTAAGCTGCAGAAACAAACTGAAAACGTTGAAATGTGACGATTTGAAGCATCACAGCCGTGACGCCCGCCTGCCCGCTCTGACCTCTGGATTAAGGATTACCCACCACACACTGAGAAGCACGAGATTACGCTTTTGTGTTGTTGTGTCCGCATGCTGCCCGTGAGGAGTCCAACGTGCAGGGAGAGAAAGGACACTCTGGACGCTCTCTGAAGCTGCTCACAGGAAACAGGTGGTTTAGAGTTTGAAGATGGAGATTCAGAGGATAAAGCGAGGCTGAGGAGACGGAGAGAGTCAGAGTCTGATTGGACAATCTGTGCTGTGAAGCAACTGATAGAATAACTGAGTAATTCAACCAGCTGCAGAGTTCAGTTATTTAAATCTCTCTGATTTATTTTGATTTAAAGGCTGCAGATGATCTTCATGGAGATATCCTGTAGACAAACACATTCATAGTTTGGATACAAATGTAAACATATATGAATGTAAGATTTAAAAGTGAAGTAAATCCAAATATTTGAGTTTAAGTTAAAAATAAGTTTACAACATTTATACAGTGATTATTTACAGCATGGAGTAACTGTGACTTCAAAGTATTTAAATCTACCTCTGTGGGTGTCATAATGTTTGCCTTGAGTTGAATCATCCTAGCCTCTGATTGGCTAACGGAGGGACATGTGATGAGTAACAAGGAAGTGATAGCTGAATCAAAAAAAGCAGACGAAACCCACTTTTCTGTTTTGATTGACAGCTGTCACACCAGCGCAAACGATTTTGAACTACTGAGCGAGTTCAACATACCCACGCTATCTTTGGCTTGTCTGGTCGATCAGCTCCGGGAGCTCCACGATCAAGAGATCTGATTGGTCAGTGGGCGGAGGTTTTCACAGGTTGATCTCTTATCTCAGACATAACCTGCTCCGGAGCAGGTTAGGCGTGCAGCATAAGTTACTGTGGCGATATGCCCAGGAGAAGAAGTGAACGACCTTTGTAGGAAGGAAAACCCTGAAGTGACCTCGCTAACACCAAATCCTGCTTCATAGTGCAGGCCCCTGCTGTTGTGTTTTGTATCCCTGCAGGTCGATGGTGGACGATGATCCACCACACCTGCACACCTGGGCGGTCTCTCTCAGGTGTAGGCTATTTAAGATCCGGCAGACCCATCCACCCTCTCATTCAGTCCCAGCCTCGTGTCATCCCCACAGCTCCTCGTCACACCATGCTTCTGTTGTAGTTTGCTCATGTTTAGTTTTACACCACACTCACACAAGCTGCACACACTCATTCACTGACAAACACTCCTCACTCTCTTCAGAAATGGTCATTATTAAAACTTTTACCCTGTTTAGGTCAACTGTATGTTTCTTTGTTTTTTGTCAGGCCTTAAGAGCCGGGTCGTGACTATGTAAACACACAAGTGAAAAAAAAAAAGAGAAAGCAAAAATAAAAAAAAACTAAGAAAAGAGGCAAAGATCAGGCAGAAGATTAACTAGTACAAAACGAGCTTTTGCAGCCATCATGACGTCACACCTTCAGTAAGAAGCTCCCGTTTTGAAGCCGTCATTATCTTGATTTTCATAACAGGTGTTAGTTTCTGTCTGTGTCCGTATCGACAGGTCTCCATCGTAGTGACTTGTTAGTCATCGCCTTGCTTAAAGTTCCACTGCTGTATGATCTGTTTACATCTCTGTACTGAAGGAGACTTTAAACTAAAGATTGAGGAACATAAAGTCATGAGGAAAATGTTTCCTGAGTTGATAAACCAGCTCAGAAGATGGACCATTTTCTCCTCTGGTTTCATAACATCAGACTTATTTTATGGTAACCAGTACAGTCCCCCCCTGCTGGCCATTAGAGAGAATGCAGGGTTAAGGCTCCTCCAGTCTTTTGGATTTACATGAAGACATTATTACATCCACAGGAGGCTCAGATGAACCGTCAGTCATCCAATGAGGATCCTCTTTAGGACTTCCCAACAACAAAAGAAACCCCAGGAGTAGATACAAAATACTCTAAACAAATGAACATCTCTTCCCACCTGAGAATACCTCCATTTATCCAAAAAGTCTGCTGTTCATGAAGCCAGCTGAGCCTTACTGTGTGTGGATTCAAACACAATGAATCAGGATTATGCAATAGAAAAACTGATATAATGAAGGTGTGACTCAGTAAACCCTTCTCAAAACATGAGCTCAAGGACTGCTAGTGGAAAAAGAAAACCTCTTCAAGGCCTTATCATGACATTTAACACTATGCTTTAGTCATGCAGCCTGCCTAGATTTCATTCATCATAACTCGACATCTGACAGAACCTTGGCTCTTTTACAATTCCTGGGCTTTCATAGAAAGATGCTTTGTAGTCTGACAGCTTTAATATCTACATTTAATACTGCAAATGTCAATAAAGACCTAATATATATATATATATATATATATGACAGGACGAAGAGAGAGTCGGAGCTTCTCATGACAACATTTTTAACAGAATATGAGATGTAAGAAAATGTAAATAAGCAAAATAGCATCTTTGAAATCATGTATTTCATGTGTTTTTTGTTTTTTTGTGTGTGAGCATACACTTGGCCCTGAGCTGGTTTAATGAGATGAAACTCTGGAGATAAATGAGCGACTTGGACTCGCTGATAGTACCCTCCTCATCCTCAGACAGCCCCGTCCTGTCGTCCTGTTGTTGTGCAGTACGTGTTCCCGCTGTAGGCGGTGGGGTGGGGGGTGGGTGGGCGCTCCTTTGTCATCATCATCATCCTCATCCTCGGCCAATGGAGAGGCCAGCGGAGGAGACACTTTAACCGTCTCCTCGGCGCGGAGCGGAGCAGAGCAGAGCGCAGCGCCCAGGACGGTGGCGCGGATCCCTCCTCCTCCTCCTCCTCCTCCTGCCACACTGTTATAAAAAAAACATCTGAGAGCGGATTCTCTTTTCTAATAATGGACTCTTTTTGATTCCCATCTTGAGGACTTCAGGATGTTTAAGGGAGCAGAGGAAGCTCGTTGTGTGGATATCCAGCTGGAATATGTTGCAGCACGGACTGTTGGATTGTGCGTCTTGGA